>NC_066582.1:69916413-70193913 GCF_024323335.1 Lathyrus oleraceus | reverse complement strand
TAAGGGTGTGGCGTGGTGGGTGACGTATGAGTTCTATTACACATTTTGTGCTAATATTAAATACAATCGCTCTTTCTATGGTTCCGTAAGATGATATCGTTTAGTCGGAATGAATAAGTTATCATGGGGATCTATCTTCGCGTACTCTCACTTATTGTCTTGTATGTTAAATCTAGGAAAATATTGATAGATCCATGCACGTATGAATGCATACTAATCAATAAACAATTTTGAATATATGGGAAGATATAGAAGGCAAGACATGTCATCTAATGTCATTATCATCTCCCCAATAGGAAGGTGGAACTTTCTCATCTCCTTGTTCAATCTCTCTAAAAAGTTTATAAGACTACCATGATAAACTATGTGAAAGCTTATGGTGACAAGGTCATCCAGTCTACTATCTCCAATGGCATCAATCGACTAGTTTTCATTTGGAGTAGTCAAAATAATGTACTTTTTTCGTTATTTATACATTTTAATGGTTTGTCACAAAAGTTGGGAAATAGTTTTAGAAACAATATAAAAAACAACGTATAATAAGTTGTAAGAAATGGTTCATGAAAAGACATATCATACCTTTCCCTTCTATATATGGTTGGATGCATAGTCCTCGTAATGTCAAAATATTGATGTGTCGAACGTGCCTTTTGGAAATACCTCATCATGAAACTCAAGTATCTATACCTCACACTCATGAGACCGAGGAAGTGGCTCGGCCGGTCCAACTCTATCTACTCAAATCTTATGTTGATGCTCATGTCTAGGCAAGGAACAATATAACTCTTTGTTGCCCCTTGCACAAGTTCTCATCATATTATTCATATACGTCACTAAAAAATGAGAAAAACATAAACTAATAGGGAATATAACAACAAGAAATAAATACAAAACAACAAATTAGCAAGCCGTCTACTAAATACTGGATTACGGAACCCAAATGTATGCCATGTGATGTGTTCGGATTATAAAAGTCGAACACATGTAATATGGTGTGTTATAGAATCATATAATATGAACGATACCAAAAGTCAAGAAGAAAATAATGAACACATGCAATTAATCAAATAATGAAGCAAATTTTTACTAAATTATTGTTAAATAGTTGGATACATGATGATTTGAGCAAGGTTTGATGAAAACATGAGACAATGCAAAGATTTTTCTATATGGAAGGAGAAAATCCAAAAGTGTGGGTGAGAAAGCAGATGTTTCATGGGTTATATGGGGTGTTCAGATTCTAGAATTCAAACACTTTAAAAAAATATGTTCCATATTCTATAATTTGAAGTGTATTTTTGAATTTTTGAGAGGCTGAACTGATGGGAAAATAAATAGTCCCCATTGGATGCTTAACCTCAAGAATTTAATTCACATTGTCATTTTTCCACAACAATATTTCATGCCATATTACAATCAAAATAGCGAAACTCCCCCCTCCCCCACACATACACACATGCACACACACACACACACACACACACACACACACACACAAAAGATCTCTTAGAAACTTTCGAATTGCAAAAAAATTATTTCAAAATTCAAAATTTGGAACGTGCTTTGTAGGTGTTTGAATTCTATAATCTGAACATGGTGAAACATTCTTCTTCCCCCTCAATTTGTTATCTCTAGGTTGACAAGTTTTATATGTTATAGTCCAAATGTGCAAATCACCTTAGGTTAAATTACAATTATTCATACTAAAATCATGGATAAATTCTATTTATCTATGGTAAAACCGTGATTACCTTATGTAACAAAAAGCACAACTACTCCTTAATTTTCTTGTAGTGTCAAACCCTCAAAATTCTAAGACTCTTAAATTTTAAAATATAAAATAAACCAACATTATAAAAAGTGAATAAAAGTAGAAAGGATTTATGGATTATATAGTGTCCGGGTTCCGAATTCTAAATTTCAAAAGACAATTTCATCATATTTAAAAAGTTCTAAGAATGTTGGGAGGTAAGGGTTCACATCAAAATAAAATAACATAATAAAAATTGAAATCCATTTAAACTAATCAAACCAAACGATATCACCATGTAATCATACATAATATTGGTGACTTTAAAACAACTATGAAACACTAACATTGATAAATTATCAATGATAATGCATAAATCATATGAGACTCATATTATTGAATAGAAATCTACTATCTATCTAATAAAAGATTATGCTATGGAATTTGCAACTAAATCTTTCTTAAACCAAGTCTATTTTTTTTCTCTAATTTTAGAGTTATTTCTGTCTAAACATACTTAAGAAACTTTTTTAATTTACATGCTAAATTTAAAAGCCTATTTTCATCTTTCAATGTCAATTTCACTTTTCACTTTCACTCTACTTCATGCATAGAGTATTTAAAAGACACTCTACTGAGATATTAAAAGACACTCAAAATATTCAAATCTCCAAATTTCCAAAAATTTATGTTGCAACAATATCATAAGCCTTTTCACAATAGGTGAGTAAAATTTTATGTTGAGAAAAAAAGAAGATGTTGATTACAAGGGAGAAATTCAAGTCGTACTATGTGAAACTGCTGTGGGAGAACAATCATGACACATATATACCACCAGTCTATTTTGAGTGTGCAATTTTGCCTAAAAACAGGTAACAACACTTCTATGTGAGTTTTATGAGCTGGTTTTGAAGACTCAAATTGTATGTATTAATTATTGACTTGGTGGTTGGTATTGATATAACATCTTTGCTACATTGATAATCTTATAATTTTCCAGTTCACATGGATGTAGTATAAAGAAAACTGGAAAATTTAGGACAAGTATATCTCTATTTTGTTTGGGAACTATGTCACATGCAGTGCAATTTGAAAGTAATTGTAAAATCAGTCTGTGCTCAGTAAAATGTTATACCATTCAATTCTTCCTTATGTAGATTTAAATTAACATGCTAATTGATATGATGAAGTTTGAGATGTGGTTATTTTATGTACTCTGCTTTAGTATGTTTGAGATGTATTTTTTATGTCTTGCTTATGTAATAGTTGAAGTTGGAGTGATTCTGTATTGAAAATTATAGCGTTTTTTGTTGTAGTTGATAAATGGTGATGAAAAGCTTTAATATGTCATAGTTGAAGTTGAAAATTGTATATAACTTTTATGGAATAATTTATGTACACATTTTTGTAGCAAAAGACTAAGAAATAGTTAATAAACCTCCACAAAATAATGTGTCTATATTGTGGAATTTTGATTCAATTCTTTGGTATTTTCATATTATATGCATTTTTTTATAAACAGGAATAAGTTTAATGTTGATACTGTTGGAAATCCAACAAAACCTATGGAAAATTTCAATCAATCTTGATGAACAAGATTGTTATCACCCATATAATAACAATGAAGAGAAGAATAATGGACAAAGAAAGTAAAAAACGATGAAAGAGAAGAAGAAATAAAATTATGTAGAGTTTCTTTCTGCCTACAAACTGTGGAAAACTTCTTATTCACTTTGCAACTACAAAATACTGTGAATTACAATGTTATGAATACTATATTCACTTCATTACAAGAATAAAGGTTACTCCCTCTATTTATAGATTTAGGTTAACTTGGACCTCAAGCCAAAGCCCAAAATTATAAAGGTCCAAAATAGCTAACACTACTAAAATAGGCCTAAGTCGAAATCCTGTGTGAAGCAACATGCATCGACACTTCGACACACTAACCCAACTCAACACCCTAGGTGGTTCGACACTTCCTTGTTCTGTCGAGCAACCTTCTTTGACACAAGGAATTACAATTAAACACACCACCTAATTCATTGTGTCTAAGCTATCTACATTCATCATAACTCTTAGTCTTCTGAACACTTCGACATGCACCTCCTTCGTCATGATGTCTGCAATCTGATTCTCAGTTCTGCAGTGTTCCACATCCATCTTCCCATTTGCTACCTCCTCTCGAAGATAACAGAACCTCATTTCGATGTGCTTGCTTCGACCATGTGCTATCAGATTCTTCACCAGATTGATAGCTGATATGTTGTCGATCCTGATGGTAATTACTCCATGACTCTTCGATGTTATCTCTTCGACCAGATTCACCATCCATGTTGCTTGACTTGCACAAATGGAGGCAGTTATGTATTCTTCTTTGTACGACAATAATGCCACTATTGGCTCCTTTCTCGAACTCCAAGCAACTGGTGTACCACCTAGCATAAACACATAACCCGATGTGGATTTTCGATCCTCAACATCACTACACCAACTTGAGTCGATGTATCCCACTAATTTGCATTCTTTTCCTTCATCAGCTGTAGGAAACAAAATTCCATAGTCGAGAGTTCCTTTCAGATACCTTAGTATTCTCTTTGCCGCTACTAGATCTGATACCTTTGGCTTCTGCATGAATCTACTCACCATACCTACACTGTATGCTAAGTCAGGCCTTGTGTGACAAAGGTATCGAAGTGACCCAATAAGTCTTCTATATTGGGTTAGGTCGACATCATCTTCATCTGAATCTTTCGACAGTTGTAATCTGGGCTCAGTTGGAGTCGAAGTTGGGTTGCAATCTTGCATCTCAAATCTCTTGAGTATTTCTCCTGCATACCTTCTTTTGTGCATCATCAAACCTCTACCACTCTTGTAGAATTCGATGCCAATGAAATATGACCATATCTGACATTTCGGATTCCTTGTTGAGATCACCTTTGAAGTCTTCGATCTCCTTCTTGCAGCTACATGTTATCAACAAGTCATCGACATATAGACATAGTATAAGCAATTCATTATTGTTTCTTCTTACATATACTCCATATTCATATTTGCACTTCACAAGTTCCTTCTCCCTTAGAAATCCATCTATCTTCTTGTTCTAAGCTCTTGGAGCTTGTTTAATTCCGTACAGGGTTTTATTCAGCCTATACACCTTTTTTTCTTTGCCTTGTCTCACAAACCCAGCTGGTTGTGCAACATAAACTTCTTCTTCTAAGGGGCCATCCAGGAATGCACATTTCACATCCATTTAGCACATCTTCCAGTTGTTTATGTTTGCTAGACCAACAACCAACCCGATTGTTTCGATCCTAGCAACAGGTGCAAAAACTTCATCAAAGTCGATTCCTTATTTATGAAGAAATCCTTTCGCCACAAGTCTCGCCTTGTGTCGAGTCACTTCTCCTTTGGGATTCAACTTCACCTTGTATACCAACTTCACATCGATTTCCTTCTTGTCTTCGGGCAATTCAACAAGTCACCAAGTGTTATTGACTTCGATTGACTTCAACTATTCGTTTATTGCTTTCATCCACTTCAAATCTTTCAATGCCTCAACTTTATTGACATGTTTGACATATGCGTAGAAAGCATAATGTACCAGCTCACCTTCTTCATTGACCACATCATCTGATATAATCACACATTCTTGCAACCTTGCAGGAATGTGTCTTGTTCTTTAAGGTCTGCTTGGGTCTGCTTCACCTCTGACTTCTTCCTGTCGAACTTCTCTTTCGACTTCACTAGCTGGTTCATCATAAAATATTCTCACTAAATCTTTCTTGATATTCTAAATCCAATCCCACTCCTTAAGCTCGTCTATTATCACGTCCCTGCTGATCACCACTTGCTTATTCACTAGGTAAAACAACTTGTATCATCCAGTCAAATGATATCCTATCAGGATCATCTACTTTGACTTGTCATCAAGTTTTCTTCTCAGCTGATATCGCACATGTCTATGTTCTATATATCCAAATACTTTCAGATGACTCAAGCTAGGCTTGGCATAAGACCAACATTCTTCTGGCGTGATTCCTTCTAGCTTCTTCATCGGACATCTATTCAGGATATATGTCGCAGTCGACATAACTTCTCCCCATAATTCTTTGGGTAGATGCTTGCCTTTCAACATACTTCTAACCATATTCATAATGGTTCTATTCTTCCTTTCTATGACTTCATTCTACTGTGGAGTGTAGGGTGGAACCACCTTATGCATAATCCCTTCTTTCACACACAATGCGTTGAAGTCTTTCGACACATATTCTCGACCACCATCAATTCTCAAAATCTTGATCTTTTGACCGCTCTGTCTTTCGACCATAGATTTAAACTTGGCAAATACCTTGATCACTTCACTTTTCTTCTTGATCAGGTAAAACCATAATTTTCGACTAAAATCATCTATGAATGTAACAAAGTATTTGTTACCTCCAATCAAATCCACCTGGAGAGGACCACATACATTTGAGTATATGACTTCAAGAATTGCCTTCGACCTGCTTCCTGCATCCTTACTGAAGTTGTTCTTATGTTGCTTCACCTGCACATATTCCTCACACACTTTGTTTGGAATGTCAATTTCTAGTAACTCTGAAACCATATTTCTTCTCATTGGACCTCTGATGTCTTTGAAGTTGAGATGACCAAGTCTATAATGCCATATCCATTTATCCCTGCTAGATGCATTTGCAAGACACTTGTGTTCCATCATATTAAGTTCAATCCTGAAGGTTTTATTTTATGACATAGGTGCCTTCAAGATTAATCTTCCACTTGAGTCGATAAGTCTCATCATCTTGTTTTTGACTGACACTTTGTACTTCTTTTCGACAAACTACCTTATGCTGAGTGTCGCAACCTGAAAAATACAGTGCGCGAAAAAACAACCGGCGAAAGAAAATGACAGAAGAGTCGCCACCGTGCGTTATTCATCCCAAAGAAGGGAAAGGAAACGCTCGAAGTAAACCTGAAAAAGGAAAGGACAAGACAAGGTCTCGCAACCAAATCTTGGGTTCGGGAGTCGGTTATGCGAAGGGAAGGTATTAACACCCCTACGCATCCGTAGTACTCTACGGGATCCACTTTTGTAGTTCTTGTCTAAAGGGTGTGAGTTTGTCTTGTGCTGTTTACCAAAAAAAAGGGTTAAATGAAAATGACTCGCGCGGATGTCGCATCCACTGCATACGTATCTCATCTGAATATGAGAATCAGAGTCTTCGTAGCTCGACTGACCTATGGGTTGGGGGGATGTGTGCTCGCTAAGACATCGCGTCTTATGCCTACGTATCTCATCTGGAATGAGAATCAGAGCAAGCCGTAGTTCAGCTAACTACGGGGTTATGGAGTGGGTTTTGGACGAACGACGTTACTACGCAATCTACCGGATGCTCGACCTTTGGAGACTTACTCACTTGTAGTAGAAGGAGTAAACGTGTGTTTAGGAGAAGAAAAATCAATGAAGGGTTAGGGTTTGGTGAACTCATGCAAAAAGGCATTCCTTGACGAAGGAACCTGTAAAAAAAACACACAAAAACATTGCCTCCTATCGAGGTCTTCCAGCTAGGAAAGCAGTAAAATGCGGGAAAAATGTAAAAGTACCACGCGGATAAAGATCTGAAGTAACAACAGTTAGAGGAATGGGAAACCCAGGGATCCTTCCAAGCTAAACACCATCAAAGAAAGTGAGTCAGTACAGGTAATCGGAATGAAACCTCCAGGGGGTATCCCACAAATAAAGTGGAAAACCACGCAAGTTATCCCTAATAAAGTCATGTGAGCCCTCACAAAAACTCAACAAACAGGTTAGAGACAAAAAAAAATAGGGTAATCAAGGGTTGCCCCCAAATCAAAATGTAACCACATGAATCATGCCATTAAAATTCACAAAAAAGACATGCATCAACAGGGTATCAAATTCACCCATAATACCTCATACATTTAGAGCATTCAAATTAAAGGCATAAAGATGATGGATATAGGGCAAACCTAATTGGAGAGCTTGATTGAAATTGAGTTGCACCCGTGAGGTTTACAAGATACATGCCTCGTACTCAGCTTCATTATTTGTCCACTCAAAAGTCAAACGAGCGGTGAAAGGCATGTGGGCACCTTTCGGAGTAGTAATGACAGCGCCAATTCCACTTCCTCTAGCATCGACAGCCCCATCAAACAACAAAGTCCACTTTTCGTTTGGATCAGGTCCCTCCTCAACAACTGGCTCTTCACAGTCTTTCATCTTGAGGAACATGATGTCTTCATCTGGAAAATCAAACTTCATCGGCTCATAATCATCAATCGGCTGCTGAGCAAGATAGTCTGACAGAATACTCCCTTTGATGGCTTTCTGGGATGTATACTGGATATCATACTCTGTCAGTACCATTTGCCAACGAGCCACCCTTCCGGTGAGAGCTGGCTTCTTGAATATGTATTTGACTGGATCCATCTTGGAGATCAGTAGGGTTGTGTGAGACAACATGTATTGTCTCAATCGCTTAGCAGCCCATGCAAGTGCACAACATGTCTTCTCAAGCATTGAGTATCTCGACTCGCAATCTGTGAACTTCTTACTCAAGTAGTAGATGGCATGTTCTTTCCTACCTGTCTCGTCGTGTTGACCGAGAACACAACCCATAGAATTGTCAAGTACTGTCAAGTACATAATCAGCGGTCTCCCTGGGACTGGAGGCATAAGGATAGGAGGATTCTGCAAATACTCTTTTATCTTCTCGAAAGCCCTTTGACAATCTTCATTCCACCTGATAGCCTGATCTTTCCTCAGCAATTTGAAAATTGGCTCACACGTGGTTGTTAGGTGAGAGATGAACCTTGCAATGTAGTTCAACCTCCCTAAGAAACTACGGACTTGCTTCTCTGTTCTTGGCTCAGGCATTTCCTGTATTGCTTTCACTTTGTCAGGATCCACCTCAATCCCTTTTCCGCTAACAATAAAACCCAGCAATTTTCCCGATCTCACCCCGAAAGTGCACTTGTTCGGATTAAGTCTCAGTTTGAATTTCCTTAACCGTTCAAACAATTTCTGCAGATTCACCAAATGTTCTTCTTCTGTCTGAGATTTGGCAATCATATCGTCCATATAAACCTCGATTTCATGATGAATCATATCATAGAACAGAGTCACCATAGCTCGTTGATATGTTGCTCCGGCATTTTTCAGACCAAACGGCATCACCTTGTAGCAGAAGGTGCCCCATGGGATTATGAAAGTTGTCTTTTCCATGTCCTCTGGTGCCATCTTGATTTGGTTATAGCCAGAAAAGCCATCCATGAAGGAGAATACCGAGAACTGAGCTGTATTATCCACCAAAACATCGATGTGAGGTAATGGGAAATCATCTTTAGGGCTAACTCTGTTCAGATCCCGGTAGTCGACACACATCCGTACCTTTCCATCCTTCTTAGGTACTAGGACGATGTTTGCAACCCATGGCGGATAATTGGTGACTGCTAGAAACCCTGCATCCAACTGCTTTTGCACTTCTTCCTTTATCTTGACAGCCATCTCTGGTCTTGTTCTTCTGAGCTTCTGCTTGACCGGAGGACAACCTTCTTTGAGAGGCAAGCGGTGTACCACGATGTCTGTGTCCAGCCCGGGCATGTCCTGATAAGACCAGGCGAAGATGTCAACGTATTCTTGCAGCAATTCAATCAGCCCTTTCTTCACATCATCTCCCAAAGCAGCCCCTATCTTGATTTCTCTCTTGGCGTCCTCGGTGCCGAGATTAATCACTTCAGTAGGCTCTTGATACGGTTGAATGACCCTTTCTTCCTGTTTTAAGAACCTGGCAAGTTCTTCAGGGAGTTCACAGTCTTCATCACCCTCTTTTTCAGCTTGAAAGATTGGATTTTCAAAGTCGAAGCGAGCCATAGCAGAACCATTATCAATAGGATCCGATGACGTGCATCTGCATGAGCGATGGTATGTGCTTATGAGTGTGAAAGAAAAAAGTGGAAACTAAACAAAACATTGCCATTTTTTTTATTTTGAAAAACTGCAAAAATAGAAAGACAGGGAACGAAATATTTGAATGCAAAAAGACGTCCTTTATTTATGATAAAAAATGCAAGTGTCACATAGATGAGCCCTACAATGAGTCATTATGCCCTGGGCGGAACGTAAGACTTGGACATGCATGAATAAACAAAGAAAATTACTCCTTCAGAAAAGTGACTTGGACAATCTCCTCAGAAGACCAATTGTTGATGACTTCACCCGGGATCCTCGGACGCACCCAGTTGTCGATGTCGCAATCACTATCCCCATCTTCATTGTTGACCGTAGAGACCTCACTGGGAATCACAAAATTAACAGGAACAACATCTGCGAATTCATCAATAGCATCTTCAAACACTTCTTCCTCAACCCCTTCCACAGACTCTTGGACAGACAAATCTTCAACCTGGAGGATACCTTTGTCGAGCAAGGCCTGGATACCCTGATGTAGCTTCAAACAACCTCCACTCTGAGTGGCACAATCCAAACAATCCTTTCCACAACCGGGGAAAACATCGGCCTTCAACAAGCATCCTTTGATATCCAACAATGGAGTCTTCAACTTCAACACATCCTTAATGGACTTGGCTTTTCCTTCCATCATATTAATGTTTGCACCACCATGCTGCGGCATGGGATTGTTGACGACATTAGGAGCCGGTGCAAGGTTGATGGCTTTTGAATCTATGAGGTCCTGAACTACGTGCTTAAAAGCTTTGCAGTTCTCAATGTTATGGCCAGGTGCCCTAGAGTGGAAGCTACACCTAGCGTTGGCGTCGTAACCCACCGGAAGTCTACCAACAGGAGGAGCCAGAGTGCGCAATTGCACAAGTTGTAGTTGTTGAAGACTAGAAAGCAACTGAGCGTACGACATTGGAAGGGTGTCGAAACGCCGGTCCATCATCCTTTGCCTCTGTTGATAGGCGGGTCTATTACCCGGTTGTTGCTGCTGTTGGTACTGAGCTGGTTGAAGTTGTGGTTGTTATTGTTATAGTGGTGCCGCAGCTGGAATGGTCACAGCCGCAACATACGGTTGTTGATGATAATTCTGGAAACTGTTCCTTCTAACACCTCTGTTCTGATAGGAAGTCAAAGAATTCACTCCCCCCTCTCTCTGCTTATGCCCTCCAATGAACGACTTTTTTACCCCTGATGAAGATCCAACTCCATTTTGGATCTTGCAGGTCTTCAGGTGATTCTCCACCATCTCTCCGGTAGAGACCACATCAGCAAAGTTGGAGGCATTGCACCCCACCAGACGCTCCAGATAAGGTCCAGGCAGTGTATTCATGAACATGTTGGCCATTTCCTTTTCCAACATAGGAGGCTGAACACGGGAAGCTATCTCCCTCCAGCGTTGAGCGTATTCCCTGAAGCACTCATTGCTTTTAAGAGACAGATTCTGAAGTTGAGTTCTGTCCGGAGCCATGTCTGCATTATACTAATACTGCTTCACGAAAGCCTCCGCCAAATCCCTCCAGCAACGGATGTGGGCTCTATCCAGCCTCATGTACCATTCCAAGGATGCCCCAGCTAGGCTATGCTGGAAGAAGTACATAAGTAGCTTCTCGTCATCAGAGTATGCAACCATTTTACGGAAGTAGGCTTGCACATGAGTCTTCGGGTAAGAGTTGGCGCTGTATTTGTCGAATATCGGGACCTTGAATTTCGGTGGCACTCTCACACCTGGGACCAGCCCCAAGTCAGCAACATCTACTCCTAGAGGATTCTGTCCTTCCACAGCTTTCAGCCTCTCCTCTAATCTTCTAAACATGGGGTCCATGCCATGGCCCATGCCAAAGTCTTCCTGAAGTAAGGGGAATTGATCGGCCTGATCATCATGGACGAGCTGTTGATCAAGGTTGACATGTGGGATCAGGATAAGCCCCGGTCCATTGGGACCATTAGCCTCTCCAGCTGGAGGATCATCCAATGTCTCTGGTTGAGTAGCGGCGGGATTCCTCTGCATCATCTGTCTGAGCTCTTGCTGTCCCTGAGCCACCCCTTGAACCACATCCATGAATTGGGTCATGCGAATCCTCATCTCAGCGAGCTCTGCTTGTACACCTTCCATTGCTCTCTGTTGATTCCTTCGGGTACCGTATCGGTGAATGCCTGAGTCAGCTATCCTGCTGATGAAACACCAAACAATTGAGAACACTACGGCAGTACCTGTTATGCAAGACATGCTATGGATATGCAAATGCAATGACATGTTTACCAAATCCAAAAGGTATTCTACCCCCTTGATTCCAGTCTCTCATCAGATAAAATATCCCTATCAAAAAGTACCAGAAAAACCCCGACTAGAATCAAGAAGAAGATATAAACCCCACAGAAATGGATAAACATGTGTTAAATGATATGAATGCAGAATGATGTGATGCAATGATGTGAATGCAATGCAATGGCATGGAAATAAGGATTGCAGGATCCGCTTGAACATCTGTCAGGTTGCACTGTCTGAAGAGAAACCCACTGAAGAATATAATACAAGATCAAAGCTTTGCTCCAGAAAACCGGGTTGGTCGGAGGTTAAGGTTTCCTGAATTTAGCCCGCCCCTCACTGGTAGGTTCTAAGAACAGAAGTTCGTCAGCTTCAGCCCTTCAGTCGCGAATAATACGTTTACCACTGATGGTTTGGTATTATTATGGGACAAAAGACCTCCATTGACTCCCCTCAACAGGACATCCTAAAGCAAGTTCCCAGTCTCGAGGTCCTCGGATTGAGCAGCGAGAATGCGCCCACCAGAGCTAACATAATCACGTCTCGGAGGAGAGGCCTCGACTGAGTTCTCGGGAAATGGTCACCAGAGTCAACGATTTCTAGAGGAACATCCTGCCGTTACGGAACACCCGTAAGACATAATATATCCAAAAGAAACCTCGTCTGGGTGTGGTTCTTCACGAACAACTTAACGTAGCAACACGCCACGCAAGCCTCATGATTATCCTTTCTAAAACCTGTGTATACACTCAAGCCTGGGTAATGGGCTTATCTCTCATAGAACACCCCATCCCAACAAACAAACAAACAGATCCAATAGATACAACAGACGCATGCAAGCAGGTAAGCAAATAAATGTACAAAAGCATGAACACCCAATAAACAAGAAATCACACAAGCTAGAAGGGACTCGCTTAGGGAAGATGGACCAGCAAGAGGTCAACTTCTTAGTTTCCCCAGCAGAGTCGCCAGCTGTGGTAACCTGAAAAATACAGTGCGCGAAAAAACAACCGGCGAAAGAAAATGACAGAAGAGTCGCCAGGAGAGTAGTATTTTTGTATACAATGATGCTCTAGACTATTGGAAGGATTTGTAAAGTTTTACTTCCAAGATGGAACGAGAATTAGATTCTTGAAGTTAAACATGTAACTCAGACTGTATATTAGTAAGAGCATAAGCTAAGATTAAGGAAGATGGGACAGGACAATTGAGAGGAATGATTTTGGATAGGAAGTACAATGTTATCTCTAGATATGTGTGAGATATTGTGTGTGACTCTATGAGGTGTATGGACACTCATAGCTACGTTCTAGGTTGCTTAAGTTCCTTATAAGTGGTGTCTCGCTGATGATTTAAAGTTCCTTGATGGTGTTATGTCGTTTTTGGTCGAGATCATGTATCGGGAAAAATCTTAAATGAATCAAAACCCTATAAGAGGATTTGATATGGAATATAGTAACCAGAATCGGATATTGTCAAACTAATTTGGTTTAGCTGCATCGAACACATGATGAATTTGGATGTCCTATGTTTTTATGGTTGAAGTAATGTAACTCCTGGATACCTATCTTCTGAAGAGTGTTGGTCTTATTCTGAACTCTTGTGAGTCAATAAGGAATTTATTCTACTAATGGATGTCTGTGAGGTCCTAGTACTGCTTTGGGTGGTGGGCACTCTGGAGGATAGGCATGATCTTTATGTAGACTGTTAGCTAACAAGTGGTGTTTAGGAATCCCAGGTGTTCCACTGTTGGAATCGGAGTATCACAATGGAAGGTGATGAAAGAAAGAGATAAATAAGGTCTATGGGGATCATGGAGATAATTACTCGTAAGAATGGAGGTAAGGATGACAGTAAGACAATCTCGTGCTAATGGTGCTATCTTATTGGAGTAGTACGAAAGAAGTGAAATAGTAGGAGCAAAGGCTTGCAGCATACGGTATCAGATCAAGTGAAGTTTATGAGATTATCAATAGATGAATTACAAAGTTTGTCACACTTGTTGAAGGAATAATAAGAAAAGAGTAGTCAATATTGTATGCGGTTAAGGAATCAATAAATTTTCTTATGAAGAATTAATGAGTATTGATTAACCAAGTCGAGATAAGATGTCGTAATTATGTTTTGTGTAAGTTAGTGCAAGGAAGGGAAGTCGTGGTAGTAACCAACTGATGTAGAGCGGTATATTAGATGAATTAAGTGGAAGAAGGTTTAAATATTAATCCAATATCAGAATAAGATTGTGATGGAAATCAAGAAGTTTCAAGAGTTCATTAAGAAGGAAATTTGACAGCAAAGATAAGTTAGAAGAATGAGTGTGTCAGAGGCTTGAAATCGAAGAGTGTTGGTCTAAGAAACAAGGTTTGTTTGTTTGTTGAGTGAAGGAATTTCGGGGGCGAATGTAATATCCCATATTCCCATATTCATTTGATCAATCTGTTGACATGAATTAATTATTTGATGAATTAAAATATGTCACCAATGGGGTTTGAACGCGAGACCTGCTTGAAATGATACAAGCCTTACCACTAGGCCAAAGATCTTATGTTGAATACTTATGCAATGAATAAATGTTAATCTAAATCTTGATTAAGATAGATTAATGAATTAATCGAGGGTTATAACTCCATTTTGGACACTGACGGATGCGTTAGAAAGATAACGTAAAGGGTTATTATTATCATTCCATGTTATAAAATATTATGTGATTTATAAATACTATGAATTATATTATGATGAAAGTTAAATATTGTTGTTATGTTGAAGGTGAAATAACATGATTAAAAACCTTACAAAGGCGAGTGAGGAAACCTAGGAGTATAACATGATTAATAACTTAGAAAGATAATCTAGGTTATGGAACATGTGAGATATATGTATGAGAATACGGTATTCATTCGTACGACGCTTATGTGGAGGTCGTGGAAGAATTCTTGCCATGATTGAGAATGAGATGCATTGTATGGAACATGCCAAGTTATTATTTATGTATTGTGGTGCATACAGTCACCTGTGATTGATGAATTTTGTTATGGTTCATGGAACCGATGATTTGTGAAACCGATCATGTATTCATAATGTGTGTTTTTCTGTGATGGTACACATCTCTATTGGTATGCTTAGATGAGTAAGCATTGGGATGTGGGACCAATGATTCGAGCCTCAATTGGGTTTGAGCCCCAACCATGGCGGACATGGGGGAAAGGTGGACACCAAAGTGGGATTAGGCCCATACGGTGAAAGAGACTCAAAGTGGGTAAATTCCCATACAAGTGATTGTTCTGAAAGTGGGTTTAAGTACCATAGGGGAACACAATATCCACCGCGAAAGTCGAATTATACGAGCATGCATGAACCGGGCCTGGCTTAGACATAAGTCCGTTCGAGAATTGATGTGTCGTGATCTGAATAATGATCGTGGTTGAGTTATGAGAACTCAGATGCATGTTGCCATACATTTGCGAGAGAGTTTCCCCATCGCTCAAGTCTTCGTTCCCTTGTTGACTTGAGTTAGATATGAGTTGAATATTGATTAGAAACCCTGTAGAGCCGAGTGGACCCATAGGATAGGAGAACTCACTGAGATTATTATCTTATCCCATTATTGTTGTTATTTTTCAGGTAATCCTTACAGGTTGAATCTATGAGAAGTTATGGATGTTTCAAGGGATGCTGTTTATCCTGATCTTCCGCTGTGGAGTTGTGTGCAATGAAGATATTGCACATAGTTCTTAGATTTTTATTGTTTAGGCATTATTGTATAACATGTTCCATTGATATTTTTAGTTTGGACATGTATATATATATATATATATATATATATATATATATATATATATATATTGATGCCATTAGGCACTTATGTTGGATCAGTACCAATTATTAACACTTGTATGATATTATTCGAGATATATATTATACGGGTTGTTATAGACGGCGTGATGGTGATGAATTGTGGTTGAAAGAAAAACTATAATAGAGTGACAAATCTTAATAAGTTTGTATTATTGTAAAAAAAACATGGATTTTTTTTTTGTGATTGAGGAATGTATAACAGTTTTGTTATTGACATATGATTTTTTTTTTAAAAATAGTTAAATTGATGCATTTTTTTTGAACCAGGAGGTTTTACAAAATTGGTTCTGATTCTTTGATTCGAATGGTTTTGGACGGTTCAATTCGGTTTTTTCAGTTTTACTACAATTTTGACCCACTAACGATTTTGAAAGGTTGATCCAATCGGATTCATCTCTGGTTCCCCGTCCAACAGGTTGAATCGACCGGTTTAGTCCGGTTTTTAAAATATTGGTTTAGTGATTATATTAATTGTAATTCTCAAAATATTAACGGTTCAAAAATATGAATTCAAAATTGACAAAACATATAATGAATCCATATTAGAGTCGTACACGTTTGTTGTTAATTGATAATAAAGACTAACTAAATATAACCTTTATTAAAGTGTAAATCATAAATTTTGGTAAAATCAAAATAACTCCTCATTAAATTTCTATTAACTACATAAGTATATAATTAAAAAGCATTATAATTTTACGGTTTACACACGGATCCACACATACAACCTCTCTTTTATTAATATCTAGTTTTGGAAGTACAAATCAAAATAAAGGTCACTTTGGGAAAGGAAGATGCAATTTGTGGTTCATTGATTCAAGGGTGGTTCATGTAGCTTAATTTTCATGCCATCTCATCCAATCTTCTAGCCATCTTCAAGATCATCCAATCCCTAATCAAGTTTTCTTCAAGGTATGATCATTCTATCATCATTTTGGTTTGGGATGCAAGGAAATTCAAGTTTGCACAAGGTAGCACAAGGTTGGTTGACCTAATTTGTAAGTATGGATCACTATTGGTCCGAAGCCCAGAACTTATTCAATTTTGGACTAATTGATAAGATTCTTTGAGAAAAATGTTCCTAATGAGTCCTCTACAACTTTGCTTCAAGGCTCAAGATTAAATTCAACCTCTAAGGACCTCAATTTTGGAAAGGTCAAAGTTGCCAAACTAGGTCAAAACCTTGTAATGATCCACACTTGTCAGCCATGCCATTTTCAGCTTATGTACCCTTTTCATTCCATTCCTATTGTATCTTGTTAAGCTTATAACAAATATCATTTGGCCCAAGGTATGGTGTCATGAACTTGGGTCCTCAAGATGCTCAAAAGGTTCCAAGACTGTTTCACCAAATGCCTGACATATAAAGCATGTCACGACCTCAACTTTCAACACTTGCCATTTTCTCCTCAATCCTCCTTTTGAGTTGGTTCTTTTTGCATTTAATTCATTGAAATGAGATGAACATTTGACATAAATAAAATTACAAAACACATGAGTGGGTTCCATTTGGCATAGCTTCAAACATGGCATGTTGAACTTTGTTTTGCCCAATGCCCAGAACTTGCAATTACAAGTCATTTTGCATCTTGGGACCACTTGCGCATGTGCAACTTGATTATGATGCTACAATGTGTGCAAACGAACACAAGACGACTGGTTTCAAGTGCCAATTCACACATTTCATGTCTCACTTCACACGCTTTGCAAATCAAGAAAAGTCTAACCTAATTCACACGAATTGGTCTCCATTTCACACGTACCTTGATCTCATCTCATTTCCTATAAATAGATGAAGTTTTTGCCTTCATTTGAAAGCTTTGATAGCCAAAGAAACTCTGAAACCATTTGAACCTGATACCTCAAAAAACCAGTTAACCATATCTTTGATTCAAGCTCTTTTAACTTCAAATCTTCATCCATAATCATTCATCGGCACCTTCTGAAGTTGACTGAGTCACTACTTTGGTTTGAAACTCCTTGCAACCATACTTCTAAATCCACTATTTTTGAACTTCGAAGCTCCAATTGGAAAGGTATATAAGAGTTAAATCTTTGAGCAAACAAGATACCACACTTTTCACCTCACTCCACTAATCAAAAGCCCTTTTTCTACCTTTAATTTATCTTCAATATTAGTCATTTAATTTTACTTTGAACAATTAGGATTCATCATGTTGTTGAGCAAAATTCTCCATGCTCATTACCAATCAATGGCTATGATGCAGGGAGACATGAACGATGAAGTGTTGTGAAGGTAACTTCATGCTTGGGTGTTGTTAAAAACACTAGTTCATGGATTGCATAAATTGAACCAAGGTTGAAGATGAAGTTTGGTTCGCGCGCCATGGAGCCAAACATTTGAATCCAGTCAATCACAACCTTCCAAATGTTTTACACAAAGTCTCTAAGAATATTCTACATCACATACATTTTTCTCTTAATTTTTTAAATCATTTTTGCATTTATTAATATTTTTTATTTCATTTTCATTTTAATTTCCTTTTCCAATTTATTATTCAAGTATTTTAAAACCTTTTTGCATCCAACTTGTGAGTTTTACTCATGTATAATATTTATGAATTTGTGTAATTTTTGCAACCATTTTTGAACTATTTTGATCATAGTTTGAGATTTTCTCTTTTATTTTTCTTTTAAATCATTTTTAAGTATATTTTTGCTTGATTTTTGATGCACTTGATGTTTTGACTTGAGTTTGTTGACTTGGTTAATCAATGATTCTACATTTGAAGCCATCCATTATGGACTTGAGGTTGATTCCATCTTCTTTGATTAAAACATGTTGATAAATGATCATTGAATCATTTTGGTCACTTTGAATCAATGATAGGTTATCCCTTATTGAGCCATATGTTTGGGTCCCTTGATTTGATTGATAGTAGATCCTAAGTTAAACATTTGAGTTAGTTCACACTTTGACTTTGTTTTGACCTTGTTGGACTTTGTTTACTTGTTTAACCAAATCTTCAACATTTCAAATCACTCATAGATGGTCCATTGGTTGATTTAATCTTCTTTGATTCAATATGTTGATAGATGGTCATTTGGCCATATTTTGAACACTTTGAGTTATTGATAGATCATCCCTTGGTGTGGCATATGTTTGAATCCTTTGACTTATTGATAGATGATTCGATTGTGTTGACTTTGACTTCTAACATACTAATACCTAACATCTAATTGATAAACCTCCAACACGTTGACTTTGACCTTTACTTTATGCAATTTACTTTTATGTATCTTACTCATCATTTAACTTTATACATTATTCATTTTGTCTTATTCATCTATTGCTTCTTATATTATGTTTGAGCTGTTTGACAATGTCAATGAATCAAAACATGATAAAATAAGTTGACTTAATCCTTAAGACCTATTCTTGACTTAGAGTGATGATGCCCACACTTTTGGCCTTTGGACTTAGGATTTAGACCTTTGCTTGATCTGGAATGACCTTGGACTCATTGATCTTGGCTCTTTTGAGTTTGTCCTACTGTTGAATTGTTGAACTTTTGGCCTTGTCATCTTGTTTATGATTCATTTTCCTTTCCTCTACTTATCACATTTGATTCATTTGCCTTTCCTCTGCTTATCACATTCATTTATTTAGGTTAGTGCACTTGCACCCACATGGCTTACTCTCGGGCTACCTAACAATGAGACATAGGCTAATTACACTTTTGCACCCACATGGCTTACTCTTGGGATACCTAACAATAAGACCATAGGCTAGTCTTGGTATGATCATGCATTGTGTTCTATCCATCCCATTCTCTTTGATTTAGCTTGATAAAATTCTATTTGGTAAACTAGATCCCTTGACTTTAGACTTTCTTTTTTATCTTTGTCAAGTGACCATAAGTCCCTTGGTCACTTGATAGGACTTATCTCTGCTACTTTGGAAGCTTCAGCCTCTCGACAAGTACAAGACCTAAAGCACTTCATCATCAGTCATATGCCTCATCCCCACAGATCATCTTTGAGAACCTGTTTCAATAACTTATCAGACATTGACAAGGATTACATGCCATGGGCCTTAAGTAATAGAGAAGGAGTGAGAGAGAGCATTCCTATCCTTATTCTGAATATTTTGGGTACGGACAAATGACCCAGTTGCTTAGAGTATTCACCTCTATTCATAGACTTTAGTGTAATTCGAGTCAGTTCATTGACAAGTCTGCAACTAGCCCTATGGCTCCCTTGTCAAGTTCCTCTTGGTTTAAACACCACTTTCCTTTGGTTTAAACACCACAACTTTGGGACACACCTTTATGGTTAACCCCTTTCGTTTCTTGGTTTAAACACCACTTTCCTTTTATCTTTGGTTTAAACACCATAACTTTGGGATACACCTTTATGGTTAACCCCTTTCCTTTCTTGGTTTAAACACCACTTTTATCTTTCTTTTCTTGTTTTAAACACCAATTTTACCATTCTTTTATGTGTTTAAACACCATAACTTTGGGTTGACACCTATAGTGGTTATACACCTTTTTCCTTGGTTTTGACACCACTTTACTTTCCTTTCTTGGTTTTAACACCACAATATCTTTCCTTTGGTTTAAACACTGCTTCAGTCAGTTTACCAAATCCTTATCTTTTCTTAGGCTTTGTTTTCCGAACTATGGAGCTATGACTTACTTATTGCACTATAAGGATATGTAGGCACGAGGATGCGGATCCTTGGCGAGCATTTTTCTTTTCTTTTCCCCTTTCTCTCTCTGATTCCATGATCTACGAGGCTTTGACTTTCTCATTGCACCATGAGAATACAGAGGCATGAGGATCCATTCCTCTTCGAGCACTCCCTCTCTAACCCATTTTCTGTTTTACAGGTACATAAAGATAACAACATCCATCCAAGCAAGGGCATTCAAAACGGTTCCCATGGGGTACCATGACTGTGAGAGGTGCCAATACCTTCCCCTTGTATATCCGACTTCCTTACTCGTTTCTATGTTTCCCCTTGGGTTTTATCGATATTTTACCTTCTGTATTTTGGGATAAATAATTTTTGGTGGCGACTTTATTGTATGTTCGATCCTGCGACGCATTCGAGTATATTTCCGTCCAGTTTCAGTGTCATATTGTACTGAGTTTTTTTTATAAATAGGTTTTCATTATCTATCATTTTTAACACATCTTTTCATTTCATTCTTCATTTTTTTCTTCTAAATTTCTAACATGATTATTAAAAGAGATGCTCATGTTTGTTTATCGATTACCAAGCCTTCAATGAAGATTCGACTCTGAAACACTCAAACTTTCAAGCATATAGAAAGGAGCTGGATATGTTTGTTAGACGAAGAAACTCAAGAGGGTGAAAAAATTAGAAGAATTTATCAGTTTATTTCGATGTTCAATCATGCGAGTGAGAATAGCGAACATACCCCATTTTGGGAGTCAGTTAAAACTGACAGTGATGTTCGTGATATGATGTTTGGACCATATGATATTGTTTTGATAGTTGTAATCTCTTAGATATGTTATAGTGTTAAGTCCTTTTATTTGTTCTTCATGTTGTTGTTTTCTACTGTGCTTGTTTTTGTTTTGTTATAACCGAAAGTTGTATTCAATATGAAACTTCATGGTTACAAAAAATAAATTACATATAAATAGTGCATACATTAATTATGTTGTGGAGATTTCTCCAACATTGGGATGATTTTTCTAATTATGTCAGGGATGACGACATGTACCATATAATCTTACCACTTCATCAGTCGTATGCATTTCTGTTCTAATACGCGTGTTATTGGGGCGACCCTTTTTCTTCCTTCGCAAATTTTCATTGTGCCAAACTATGCCACATTGATATGTAGGCCAATATTCCTCCTTTTCTACCATCGGGAAGCTATTTTTGTACACATCAAATACATTTATTACATTGTAAATGACATATAAATGCTTGGAAGGGTCCTGGAGAACATTTGAACATGCTGCAATGACATGGGAGCAAGGCATACAAAAGACTTGAAACTTTCCGCAGTCACACCAACCTCTATCTAGTTCGACCCGATAGTATCCCCTTGACGTTCCCTCATTATGGTCCATTGTCTCCTCTACACTTAATCAACCTTTACGACGGTCAAAGATTGTAACCAAGTGTGTTAACTTTGATAGTTTCTTCCTTCAAAAATTTCACACAACTTTCACTAAATAATTGCCCTGATTCTAACATTGAACTCCACTTTAAACTTCTGATCGTGAACATTGACCCTAACCTAAAATAGGTTACTCTCACCAACACGGTTATGGGTAGGTTTCTGATGTATTCATTGATTCCACAAGATTTGTTGTCATGTGGCCTCGTTGTTTACAATTGTCAAATGCCCTGGTCCACTTCTCCACCGAAATAGTATCGATCCACCTCAAAATATTCATATTTGAAAATATAATCTCTTTTCGGTAGTGTTGGAACGATGGTTAAGTTAACATATACCATACCAATGTTCACAACTTTTTTCCGAAGTGTCTTGTCGCTGATCTCCCGTATGAAGGTTTTTGCAATATGTCTAATGCAGTAGACATGCATAGAAGGAGGATATTGCCAAACGTTATCAGGGTTATTGTATGCACTCTCAATAGATGTTTGTGTGTCTAAAATCAAACATAGGTTGGGTTGCGGAGCAACATGTATTCATAGATTCTTGAGACAGAAACTCCAGCTGAGACAAATGAATGGTTTACTATGAACCCAATGTGAAGTCATAAATGGTGGAAAATTAAACTTTGGTGATGGTGAGGGATTTCTGCATAATAACTTTACTATGAATTCATTGTTTTTCATACTCCCCGATGATGAAAAAATAGTAGGTTTTTGTAGTTTTTCAAAGGGATAATATGATTATGGATGGAATGATTCTAGCCCTAGGATGGTGATCCTAGGGAGAATCTTATCAAGGGTTGAGAATTCGTCATAAATGGTACTTATAATTTGTGTTTATTTGGAGGTTATAAGTTGCTTAAACTCTGATTTGGCCTATGTAATTTAAGGGTAGTGAAGTAATTGAGGGTTTTGTGAGGAACGAGGACCTTGGATTATGATCCAAGTAAAAGATTTATCAATGGTTGGAAATTAATTTAAGTTTTAGTTCGGATCACTAATCTCAATCCTTGGATTGGTTTTTATGAATGACTAGGATTGAATGGAGATTTGGTTGAAAATGAAAGTTGGAAATTGTGTTAGTTTGATAGTTATGGTAGTTAAGAGTTAATTGTGTAATTGAATGGTTGCGAATGCATAGGTAGTCAGAGACAAATGATCCTTGATTTTTGTAAAAATATCAAGTCAAAATGTAAGATAGAAGGTCATTGGTGATTCTGCATGAAACATGAAATTTTTGAATGCTTTTGCCTTTAATTTTTTGCCACTTTTACCATTATTTTTTTGTGACTTTAAGTTCTTTTGAGAAGTGATTTTGTATTGAAAAATGCACTTTTGAATGATGTAAACTTATGGTTCAAATTCTGACTTTTTGGATATGAATCAATGTTGGAAAGTGTTGGAAAAAAAGTATTGAATTTAAGGAATATAGCGGAACTTTTGTGAAGTTGTGCATAATTTTTTTTGTGACCTTTCCATAGTAATTTGATGATTTTAATCCATGATATGAATTTCTAACTTGGTGTGCCTTCTTCCTTTTAGCAAATGAGTATTGTAATGGAAGAATAATCTTGAAGGGGGCATCGAAAAATGAAGAAAAAGCCATGAGAATGGAGCTTGATGGAAGAGAAAATCTTGAGTTGTTGGAAATTAGCATTTGTAACATAATCATGGAATAATTAATTTTTGATGAATAATGATGAGTCATTTGGTCAAATGTTTGTACAATAGGTCTAAGAAACTCAAGTATCTCTACCTCACGCTCATGAGACCGAGGAAGTGGCTCGACCGGTCTAGCTCTACCTACTCAAATCTTGTGTTGACGCTCATGTCTAGGCGAGACACAATATAAGTCTTTGTTTCCCCTAGCAGAAGTTGTCATCATATTATTCATATCCATCATTAAAAAACGAGAAAAACATAAACTAATAGGGAATATAACAACAAGAAATAAATACAAAACAATAAATTAGCATGTAGTATGCTAAATACTGGATTATGGAACCCAAATGTATGCCATGTTGTGTGTTCAGATTATAAAAGTCGAACACATGCAATATGGTACGTTCTAGCATCCTATAATATGAACGATACCAAAAGTCAAGAAGAAAAGAATGAATGCATGTAATTAATCAAAGAATGAAGCAAATGTGTACTAAATTATTGTTAAATAGTTGGATACATGATTATATGAGCATGGTTTGATGGAAAAATGAGACAATGCAAATATTTTTCTATATGGAAGGAGAAAATCCAAAAGTCTGGGTGAAAAAATAGATGTTTCATGGGTTATATAGTGTTCAGATTCTAGAACTCAAACACTTTAAAAAAACATGTTCCATATTTTATAATATGAAGTGTATTTTTGAATTTTTGAGAGGTTGAACTGATGGGAAAAGAAATAGTCCCCATTAGATGCTTAACCTCAAGAATTTAGTTCACATTGTCATTTTTCCATAATAATATTCCACGCCATGTTACAATCAAAATAGAGAAACTCCACCCCCCCCCCCCCCCCCCCAAGAAAAAAAAAAGATCTCTTAGAAACTTTTGAATTGCAAAAATGGTATTTCAGATTTCAAAATTTGAAACATGTTTTGTAGGTGTTCGAATTCTATAATTTGAACATGGTGAAACCTTCTTCTTCCCCCTCAATTTGTTATCTCTAGGTTTACAAGTTTTAGATGTTATAGTCCAAATGTGCAAATCACCTTGGGTTAAACAATTATTCATAATAAAATCATGGATATATTATATTTATCTATGGTAAAACCGTAATTAACTTATGTAACAAAAATCACAACTATTTCTTGATTTTCTTGTAGTGTAAAACCCTCAAAATTTTAAGACTTTTCAATTTTAAAATATAAAATAAACCAACATTATAAAAAGTAAATAAAAATATAAAGGATTTATGGATTATATAGAGTGTTCGGTTTCCGAATTCTAAATTTCAAAAGACATTTTCATCATTTTTAAAAATTTCTAAGAATGTTGGGAGGTAAGGGTTCACATCAAAATAAAATAACATAATAAAAATTGCAATCCATTTAAAATAATCAAACCAAACGATATCACCATGTAATCATACATAATATTGGTGACTTTAAAACAACTATGAAACACTAACATCGATAAATTATCAATGATAATGCATAAATCAAATATAAGACTCATATTATTGAATAGAAATCTACTATCTATCTAATAAAAGATTATGCTATGGAATTTACCACTAAATCCTTCTTAAACCAAGTTTTTTTTTTCTAATTTCAGAGTTATTTCTGTCTAAACATACTTAAGAAACCTTTTCAATTTCCATGATAAATTTAAAAGCCTATTTCCATCTTTCAATGTCAATTTTACTTTTCAATCTGCTCCATACATAGAGTACTTGAAATAAACTCTATTGAGATATTAAAAGACACTCTAAATATTCAAATCTCTCCCTCTCCATTACCCCACCTCTATCCCCAACAGCACCGCCGGTGTCAACGCCGCCTCCTTTGCAGTTTATGTCTCATTATGTTCTTCATTTCTCCACCCATGTCCCTAACTCCATCGTCGTTGCAACTTCCGTCCAATTATGTACAACCAAAGAAAAAAATCACAAGGCCACAACAAAGGGAGGCACTTCACTTTTGAAAGTGAAAAAGCTTCAACTATTTTTCACATTATCACAACCATTTTACATACTTTCTTCATCACATACAACAACAACACTACCACAAATCTATCACCTTCTTCTTCCATTCAACAACAACAACCACATACAACAATAAAACACAACACAAAACTAGTTTCTTCTTCATTCATCGCAACTCAATAATTACCAAAATAACTATCACACAATTAAAACAAAATAAAAAATATAATAAGAAGTGATTCAGAACTGCCATTTTTTCTTTTTTAGAAATGAAGTATAGCCCCCTCGTTTTGGAAAACAACCGAGTTTGTTATAGAAGACCTATAGTCTTCTTTTCACTCTCTTTCATTTACTTTGTTTATATTTGTTTATTTTAATATTAGATTTAATTAGTTTAGGTAATCATTTGACAAAGTTGTATTTTTGTTTCAATATTTATTTTAAACTTTTAGCTTTATTTTGATGCTTTAGTTTTCAAATTCTTAAGATAGCTCTCAAAGAAAGTGACAGTGATTTAGATGATACCATTAAGAACCTGAATGAGCTTTATTTTGGAGCTGGACATGAGAATTTTTGAGCTGCAGGTGGGAAGACGAACAAATGCAGACAATGTATTATTTAAGTACTGTATGCATTTTTTATTCATGTATCAATTGATAAAGTATTATATCAATGTATATGGAGTTGTTACTCAGAAGCCAAGTGAATATCAAGGTATGTTTTTTCTTTTTTTATTTCTCAATTTTTTATTTTTCTTAGTGAAATATGAGTGAGTTTTGATTTTTGTATTTGTATCTTATATTGATAGAGAAAGCAAAAACTATGGTGTTTTGAAAACGAGAGAGTCTTGGTGAATACAAAGCTCACTCGAATATGTTTACGATTGATTCGCAAATAGTAGTTTATTGATTTTCCTTCCTGTTTCAATTTATTATTGTCTATTAAAATTTCTAGTTCGCCCACCATATGTTTGTTTTGCTTATAGTTATGTTGACTTACTATTTATCTATACCTCAATGTGATTTTTGTCTATCTTTTGTTGGTTTAATCGGTTTTTCTTTTGGAAAATGTATGTATATGGTTATTGACAGGGGAGTATTGGATTGATGTTAGCACTGATATTTATATTTTCCTTTTTTTTTGGAATTTGGAAGCTTAAGTTATATATTTTATGTTTTTTATTTCTATCTTGATCAACAATATAAGTTGTGGAGTGTCATTGTGCCTTACATCTTAATAATTGTCCCGAGATTTACATGGGTAGTATAATTGTTGATGAAATATGTTGCCAAATTCTTATGGTGTCAATATGTAGGCTCAAGCTATTGTTAGACTTGGTTTCAATTAAATTGTAATTCCAGTAAAAAAAATTATGTTGCAACAATATCATAAACCATTTCACAATAGGTGAGTAATATTTTATGTTGAGAAAAAAGAAGATGTTGATTACAAGGGAGAAATTCAAGTCGCACTATGTGAAATTGGTGTGGGAGAACAATCGTGACACATATATACCATCAGTCTATTTTGAGCATGCAATTTCGCCTAAAAACAGGTAACAATACTTATATGCAAGTTCTATGAGCTGGTTTTGAAGACTCAAATTGTATGTATTAATTATTGACTTGGTGGTTGGTATTGATATAACATCTTTGAAACATTGATAATCTTATAATTTTCCAATTCACATGGATGTTGTACAAAGCATAGTGGAAAATTTAGGACATGTATATCTCTATTTTGTTTGGGAACTCTATCACATGCAATGCAATTTGAAAGTAATTGTAAAATCAGTTTCTGCTCAGTAAAATGTTATACCATTCAATTCTTCCTTATGTAGATTTAAAGTAACATGCTAATTGATATGATGAAGTTGGAGATGTAGTTATTTTATTTACTCTGCTTTAGTATGTTGAAGATGTATTTTTTATGTCTGGCTTATGTAATAGTTGAAGTTGGAGTAATTTTGTATTGAAAATTATAGCGTTTTGTTGTTGTTGATAAATGGTGATGAAAAGCTTTCATATGTAATAGTTGAAGTTGAAAATTGTATATAACTTTTATGGAATAATTTATATACACATTTTTGTAGCAATAAGAAGTAGTTAATAAACCTCCACAAAATAATGTGTCTATATTGTGGAATTTTGATTAAATTCTTTGGTCTTTTCATATTATATGCATTTTTTTTATAAACGGGAATAAGTTTACTGTTGATACAATTATATTTATAAAAGGTAAAAAGTTATAAATATTTTTATAAACGGGAAAAATTCAATTGATGATACAATTAACTTTATAAATAGGAATAAGTTACGTATATTTTTATAAATGGAAAAAAATCTATTATTGATATAATTATTTTTATAAACGGGAATAAGTTACAAATATTTTTATAAATAGGAAAAAATTTACTCTTGATATAATGACATTTATAAACGGGAATAAGTTACAAATATTTTTATAAACAGAAAAAAAATCTATTGTTGATACAATTATTTTAATAAATGGGAATAAATTACAAATATTTCTATAAACGGGAATAAGTTACAAATATTTTTATAAACGAACACACGATTTCTAAGCGCTTCTATTTTATCAAATAAGTGTATTGTTTTTACAAATATTTGATAATACTACTTGGAGAGATTCCATAGAGGTTGATACATATTTTTAGTCTATATTTTTTATTATGTGAATGTTTATATGATCTGTAATACAAATTTCGAAGATGACAAATGAGATATCGCGGCGTATAATATGAAACCAGATGGAACCCGCGAGATATCACTAGTATTTTACAAGTAATATAGGTAATTGTGTATTATTATAGTTTTGAAAGTAAACTATTTTAAATGATATAAAGTCAAGGAATGCATGTTTTTGTTTCTATTCAAATGCAACCACAATTGATAGAACGAACGTCAATTATAATCCAGCATACAAAGTTCTAACTCCGAAATTTCTTAGTTCTTTGAGAACATCAGATCTACCAAATCATAGTATCAAATTAAAAGTTGGAAGCCCTATTAATTATGTCTGTAAAGAACATTGGTAACATAATTTACATTCCTTGAATGTCTACGTCATCTCTGATGGTTATTCAAGTTGATTTGGAGACAATTTTTTATCATTGTCTCATACGCAATGACAATAAATAAGTCTGAAGATCAATCGCTTGATAGTGTGGGATTGTATTTGCCCGCACCTATTTTTAGTCAAGGTCAATTGTATGTTACAATTTCAAGAGTTAAGAGCAAAAGTGGTTTGAAAATCTTAATGCATGACAAGGAGAACGCATCATGTTTAAGTACTACAAATGTTGTTTACAAGGAGGTCTTCAAGCATTTTATTAATCGGTAAACTGCTTTTTCTTTTTCTTTTATGCTACACTTTAAATCTACATCTTTTTCTTTGTTAGCTGTTAAACTTTGTTAATTGGCATATTTGATTGGTATCAGATGGATATCTTTGATCATTAGTTGAGAATCAAATGGTTTGATTTTACATAATATTTTAGTTTATGCTTGATAGTGCATTTTGAATATTCGAAAAAGCAATAGAGAATTTAACATATTTCTTCATGCTGTTGTAGGATGGAAAAAGATGTTATGAGCTTTGACATTGCCTGTTGAAGTTTATAATAACTACGTACTATCAATACGCCAAAATGATTTTTTAACAGCGCTTTTATTAACATTTAAATGCACTTTTAAGCGCTATTAAATCTGCCGATATTGTATGTTAGCTACAATAATAGCGCTTTAAAGTGCTATCAAAACTGTCTCCATTGTGCAATCTATCATCAGAAAAGTGAAAAACTTCATCTTAATTTTAACCAAAGTATAGGTAAAAGAAAGTCTCTAGCAGTGGAATGCCACTATTGAAAATAAGCAACAATGTGAGATAAATTGGTCTATTGACTACCATTTATTCAGTTTTCCTCAATATAGGTGTAGATGCCACAAAAATTCTCCCACCAAAACAATATCTAATTTAAGTATTCATGAAGCTTGGTTAATATTTTACATTATTTTTTAATAAATAAGAAATATATTAGAAGTTGAAACACCATGTTATACAATAACTAATACCCAAATGATATAAACCAAATTAAAAAATAAATAAAAGTTCGATATGGATCTTTATTTAAGCAAGGACACAAATATAAATGCAATACCCACAAAATCGATAACCTTGTCAAATTCGAGGGTGTAAGAAGAAGATAGTACAAGTAAAGCTTACTTTTACTTTAATCGAAATCTGAAAGTTTAGACACACAAAGTATTGTCAATGATAGGAGACGTTTTTAGGGTTTCAATAGATTTTTGGAAATAAATAAATCGAATTTTGAGTTATGGGTTCAATCAATTTATAGGGTTTTAGTCAATTTTTAGTATTTCTAAGTCATGAGTTCAATCGATTAAAATCTTAGGGTTTCTAAGTTGGTGAATGGATTTGGATTTGACAGAGAGAACAAGGCTTTTGAGTTTGAAGGAGATAAGAATGGAGGAGTTGTTTGGGTTAACTTGTTTGGGGGAATTGAGAGAAGGTGAAGGAAGCCAATAGTGAGGAATAAGGTGAATTAGAAAGAGTCAAAGTATAAGTTCCCTGGAATAGAACATGAGCTCGTGGGTTTGAGTTTTTTTGAATAAAGTGTTTTTTTAAAATACAATGATGAGGATTTGGAGTATATATGGGAGTTCAATGAGTTTTTATTTTTTATTTTGATAGAAATATTATGATAGCGCTTTTTAAAAAATGCTAACAAAGGAATATCCTTATATTAGTGTTTGCCTAAAGAGCGCTTCTATTTCCTTTCATCCTTTTTTTCTTTCTTTTTTTTGGTAAGCAAAATATAATTGCATTTTTAAGAGAAGTGTTATATAGGTATCACATTCTAATAGCTCCCGAATTGAAAGCACTATATAAACTTATGTACAAGAATTTTAATAGCATTTTACTAAAAAGCACTATTAAACTGACGCTATCATATTTCAAAATTGTAGTAGTGTATTATATGTTTTATTCATGTTATCTTTGTTTTTGAACGTACTTTTGGGATAAAGGAATCACAGTTTTGGTGAAACTTGCGATTTAAGGTTTAATTGGTTCAATCGGTTAAACCTACGGTCGAACAATTTATTAAATAAATAATAATATGAAACTAAATTTTATAAATATATCACACACAATCATACGTGCACAACTTAATAAAATAAATATTTTAAAAAATCTATTACAAAATTAATACAACAATATCGATAATACATATAATAACATAACATAGTTCTACACTTCATTTTAACCTTTATTTTGAGAATAACTGGACCAAATTAAAGAATTACAATAAAATAAGTTAAATTAATTCAAATCAAATTAAAATAATAGAATAAAATAACTAAAATAAAATTCAAATAATTAAGATAAAATACAAAAAATAAATAACAAAAAATACTTTATTAAACAAAAAAAAACAAATTTGAATTGAACTATGACCAACAAGTCTTATTTGACAACAACAAACAATATTGACTTGAACGACAATCAATATTGGGTTGAATATCGTGATTATGTTTAAAAGAGATGGCGTGATGATGATGAAGTGTGGTTGAAAGAAAAACTATAATGGAGTAAACAATCTAGAAGTTTGTATGATTGTAAAAAAAAACATGGAATTTTTATTTTGTGATTGGAGAATGTATAACAGTTTTGATATTGACATATTAAAATTTTGAAAAGAAAATAAAAAATAGTTAATTTGATGCATTTTTTTAACCGTGGGGTTTTACAAAATCGGCTCCGATTCTTTGATTCGAATGATTTTTGACGGTTCAATCCGGTTTTTTCAGTTTTACTCCGGTTTTGACTCACTAACGATTTTGAAAGGTTGATCCAACCAGATTTATCTCCGGTTCTCGGACCAATCGGTTGAACTGGCCGGTTCGATCCAATTTTTAAAATATTAATTTAAGGATTATATTAACTGTAATTCTCTAAATATTAACTATCCGAAAATATGAAATCAAAATTGACAAAAATGTATTATGAATCCAAACAAAAATCGCACGAATTTATTATTAGTTGATCATAAAGAATAACTAAATGTAACCGTCATTGAAAGTGTAAAACATAAATTTTGTTAAAAACAAAATAGTAAATAACTAAAAAGCATTATAATTTCACGGTTTACACACGGATCCACACATGCAACCTCTCTTTTAATCAACATATCTAGTTTTGGAAGTACAAAGAGGGGAAGAAAACTTGGAAGGTATAACATTAGGTCTTTTTACTTTGTTTGCTTTTCAACTAACCAAAGCATCATAAGAGATGATACTTGTTTATTCCCTTGTTCATGTAGGTGATCATACCTCAATTCAAGTCAAAACAAATGTCACTTTGGGCATTGAAGATGCAAGTTGTGGTTCATTTTGATTCAAGGGTGGTTCATGTCGCTTATTCCCATGCCATCTCATCCAATCATCTAGCCATCTTCAAGATCATTCAATCCCTAATCAAGTTTTCTTCAAGGTATGATCATTCTATCATCATTTTGGCTTGGGATGCAAGGAAACTTCAAGTTTGCACAAGTTAGCATAAGGTTGGTTGACCTAATTTGCAAGTATGGATCACTATTGGTCCAAATCTCATAACTTATTCAATTTTGAACCAATTGACAAGCTTCTTTGAGGAAAATATTCCTAATGAGTCCCTCTACAACTTTTCTTCAAGGCTCAAGCATCAATTCAACCTCTAAGGACCTTAATTTTGGAAAGGTCTAAGTTTCCAAACTAGGTCAAAACCTTGTCATGATCCCCACTTGTCAGCCATGCCATTTTCAGCTTAAGTACTCTTTTCATTCTATTCCTATTGCATCTTGTTAAGCTTATAACAAAGATCATTTGGCCCAAGGAATGGTGTCATGAACTTGGGGCCTCAAGATGCTCAAAAGGTTCCAAGACTGCTTGACCAAATGCCTGACATATAAAGCATGTCATGACCTCAACTTTCAACACTTGTCATTTTCTCCTCAATCCTCCTTTTGAGTTGGTTCTTTTTGCATTTAATTCATTAAAATGCGATGAACATTTGACATTAAGAAAATTACAACATCAACATAAAATAATATAATAAAAACTACAATCCATTAAAACTAATCAAACCAAGCGATATCACCAAATAAAAGATTATGCTCTGGAATTTACCACTAAATCCTTCTTAAACCAAGTTTTTTTTTTCTAATTTCAGAGTTATTTCTGTCTAAACATACTTAAGAAACTTTTTTAATTTCCATGCTAAATTTAAAAGCCTATTTCCATCTTTCAATGTCAATTTTACTTTTCACTATATTCCATGCATAGAGTACTTAAAATAAACTCTACTGAGATATTAAAAGACACTTCAAATATTTAAATCTCTCCCTCTCCATTACCCCCTTCTCCGTCCCTAACAACACCGACGGTGCCAACGCCACCTCCTTTGCAGTTTATGTCCCATTATGTTCTTCATTTCTCCATTCCTGTCCCCAACTCCATCGCCATTTCAAATTCCGTCTGATTATGTACAATAGGAGAAAAAGTTCACAAGGCCACAATAAAGGGAGGCATTTCACTTTTGAAAGAGAAAAAAGCTTCAACTACTTTCCACACTATCATCTTCCTTAAATTATCACCACCATTTTACATACTTTCTTCATCACATACAAAAACAACACTACCACAAATCTATCACCTTCTTCTTCCATTCAACAACAACAACCACATACAACAATAAAACACAACACAAAACCAGTTTCTTCTTCATTCATCACAACTCAACAATTACCAAAATAACTATCACACAATAAAAACAAATTCAAAAATATAATAAGAAGTGATTCAGAACAGTCATTTTTTTATGGAAATGAAGTATAGCCCCCGCATTTTGGAAAACAACCGAGTTTGTTATAGTAGACCTAGAGTCTTCTTTTCACTCTCGTTCATTTACTTTGTTTATATTTGTTTATTTTAATATTAAATTTAATTAGTTTAGGTAATCATTTGACAAAGTTGTATTTTTGTTTCAATACTTATTTTAAACTTTTATCTTTATTTTGATGCTTTAGTTTTCAGATTCTTGAGATAGCCCTCAAAGAAAGTGATAGTGATTTAGATGATACCATTAAGAGCCTGAATGAGCTTTACTTGGGAGCTGGACATGGGAATTTTTGAGTTGTAGGTGGGAAGAAGAACAAACGCAGACAATATATTATTTAAGTATTGTATGCATTTTTTTATTTAGGTATCAATTGACAAAGTATTATATCAATGTGTATGGAGTTGTTACTAAGAAGCCAAGTGAATCTTTTTACAGTTCTGTTAATTGATATGTTGATATCTATTCAAGTCTTTGATAAGTGCATATTTATGCACAATTCTCCTACTTTTTACTTAGGCATTTCTTTATTTTATTTTGTTTATTTTTATATTTTATTATGTTTTCATATTTTATTTTATTTTTAGTTTAATTTAATTTTCGCACTTATTTTTCAGTTTTAGCAGTCTGCGCGGAAACGATCATAATTGGAGTTCCGGGAATTCGTTTGAGGCGTTCTAAAAATCGCCGGAAAGCTAAGAGAGAGAGCTACGACTTTCGTGTTGAAGTCGAAGTCAGATTCGGAGCTCAAAATTCCAGAATTTCGTTTCAAGTTACAACATTAGAATTTTATTTTAGTGTTGGGTCATGTTGTGGGCCTGGGTTATATTTTCGACCCAATTGGGTTTTGAACCGGATCCATTTTTTATCTTTTTAAGGAGAACGTGTGTACTGTTCAGAGGGGACTATTCACGAAATACTTGAAAGCTTTGGCAAGAATTCTCATGAAGAACTAATCGATCCAAACAATTTGCTGTATTCGGGTTCCGATACCTTGAGATTTTAGTAATTCTTATTCAGATTTTTTATTCCTTTCAATATTAATATATGTATTTTGTTTGCTTAATCCGATTTACATATGCTATATTAATTTAATCCGATTGATTGTGTGATCCTAACTATAGTCACAATTTCGTTTGCTTAATTCGTTATCGAGTCCGTTTAATTCATGTTTGCTTAATTCATGAAACTTAATCCCGTTTGCTTAATTCGGATAATAGGAAAATACAACTTATACTATCAATTGCGCTTGTCAGTTGATATTATAATCGAATAGGAATAGTTAATCTGCGGTTAGAATTACGATAGTCGATGATAGGCAAAGACCGAATCAGTAAATTGTTGCTACAACTTATTTCAATAATCACTTATTTTAATCTATTTTTTTAATTGAATCCTAAACCAACCAAAACCCCATTAATCGTTATTATCATTGGTTAATTCATTAAAGAATCCTTGTGAGAACGATAATACGAGTCAATCTGTCGCTAACTACGTTTTGTCAGAAATACTCGTTTTTGATCCGCGTGCGACAGCGGATCAGTCTTGTTGCTAGGTATGTTTTTTTCTTTCCAGATTTTGTTTCTCAATTTTTTATTTTTCTTATTGAAATATGAGTGAATTTTTATTTTTGTATTTGTTTCTTATATTGATAGAGAAAGCAAAAACTATGGTGTTTTGAAAACAAGAGACTCTTGGTGAATACAAAGTTCACTCGAATATGTTTACGATTGATTTGCCAATAGTAGTTTATTTATTTCCCTTCCACTTTCAATTTATTATTCTCTATTCAAATTTCAAGTTCGTCCACCATGTGTTTTTTTTGCTTATAGTTACATTGACTTACTATTTATCTATATATCACTATGATTTTTGTCTTTCTTTTGTTGGTTTAATCGGGTTTTCTTTTGGAAAATGTATGTATATGGTTATTGACAGGTGAGTATTGGATTGATGTTAGCACTAGTATTTATATTTTCCCTTTTTTTTGGAATATTGGAAGCTTAAGTTATATATTTTATGTTTTTTATTTGCATCTTGATCAGCAATACAAATTGTGGATTGTCATTGTGCCTTACATCTTAATAATTGTCCCGAGATTTACATGGGTAAGTATAATTATTGATGAAATGTGCTGCCAAATTCTTATTGTGTCAATATGTAGGCTCAAGCTATTGTTGGAATTGGTTTTAATTAAATTGTAAGTCAAATAAAAAATTTATGTTGCAACAATATCATTAGCGTTTTCACAGTAGGTGAGTAAAATTTTATGTTGAGAAAAAAAGAAGATGTTGATTACAAGAGAGAAATTCAAGTCGCACTATGTGAAACTGGTGTGGGAGAATAATCATGACACATATATACCATCAGTCTATTTTGAGAATGCAATTTCGGCTAAAAATAAGTAACAATACTTATATGCAAGTTCTATGAGTTGGTTTTGAAGACTTAAATTGTATGTATTAATTATTGACTTGGTGATTGGTATTGATATAACATCTTTGATACATTGATAATCTTATAATTTTCTAGTTCACATGGATGTAGTACAAAGCAAATTGGAAAATTTGGGACAGGTATATCTCTATTTTGTTTGGGAACTCTATCACATGCAGTGCAATTTGAAAGTAATTGTAAAATCAGTTTCTGCTCAGTAAAATGGTATACCATTGAATTCTTTCTTATGTAGATTTAAAATAACATGCTAATTGATATGATGAAGTTGGAGATGTAGTTATTTTATGTACTCTGCATTAGTATGTTGAAGATGTATTTTTTATGTCTTGCTTATGTAATAGGTGAAGTTGGAGTAATTTTGTATTGAAAATTATAGCGTTTTTTTTGTTGATAAATGATGATGAAAAGCTTTAATATGTAATAGTTGAAGTTGAAAATTGTATATAACTTTTATGGAATAATTTATGTACACATTTTTGTAGCAAAAGACTAAGAAGTAGTTAATAAACCTCCACAAAATAATGTGTCTATATTGTGGAATTTTGATTCAATTCTTTGGTCTTTTCATATTATATGCATTTTTTTATAAACGGACGTTTACTGTTGATACAATTTTATTTATAAAAGGAAAAAAGTTATAAATCTACTTTTAATATATAAAAGTTCATTACCACCATAATTACTTAATTATCCTAATTACAATCCATAATACAACTACTTTCATGTTCCTATAAGTAATTTCGTACCAAACTCTATTTATACTACTAAAAAATATTACCGTTATTATTGTAGTTTTTTTTGTCAAATATTATCGTTACTTGATTTTCTTTAAATGACAAAATGAATATTTAATTGTATAATTATATGTTATTAAATTATAACTTTAAAATTAAAAATAACTATTTAATATAGTTGATTAATATTAATTGAGTAATTTAATATTATTGTTAATTTACCTACCAATTAATTATTATTATTGTTATTATTATTATTGATATTTACCCGCCATATATGATAAGAATATTTTTAAAATTTAAATAGTATATTTATTATTTGATTTGATTTGATTTAATTGAGATCCAAACTCTATAAATTAATGTTAGGGTGATCGGATTAATGTTAAAAATTGATTATCAAAACTCTTTTTGCAAAGTCTTTTGATCTACAAAATAAAAGTTAAAAAATATTTAAAAAATAAAATAGTAAATTAATTAAAAATATAAAAGGACAAAGTTGATATTTTTATAAAATATAAGGGTATAAGAATAAATGTATGAATATTAGGTAAAATCTTCTATAAAAATACTCACAACGAGTAGAATAAAAGCCATTAAAAAGTGGTACTAACACGGATTCAGGTAATTATCGACTTAAATAAACGGGGATGAGTGCGGTATGTGGACCTTGGTACCCATCCCGCCTCATGCTCATACAATATATATTTATATTTTTAAATATATATTATTATATAAAAATAAATGTCTATCGATTTTTAAAAATATATCAATTTTAAATTACTACATATTTAATATAAGTGATCATTTATTTTATAGTTCAACAGTAATAATTTTTTGATTTTTTGATATAAATATCATTTATTGTAACTTTGAATATCATATTCTTTTAAGAAGATCTTTAAGAGCAATGTCATTTAAATTTTTTAATAATTTATCGTTTAGAATAACTGATAGAAATAATATTTAAGAATGACTTTAAGAATCATTTAACCCTAAATTAAAACAAATAAGAAGTGAGTTTTTTGTTTACATCAATCAAGGAGGCTTTTTGATGCCGATCATATCCAAAACTATCTATTTGAAAGTAGATATTTTATATTTTAATATAATTAAAAACATATTATGATACAAAAATTGTATTTTGACTGCAAATGAGATTCACATTGAGTAATAAAATAAAATTTACTATTATAGAAAAACAACAAAAATAAGATTTATAGTATAATCATTAATTTTTTATTCTAAGTTAAATTTCTATTTAAAAAAGAAAAGAAATTTCCAAAAATTAAAAGCATTCTCTAGCTTTTTCACAACTTAAATATTCGTAAGTTTTAAAAGAATTATTTGTTTAGTCTATTTTCTAAAATGTATTTCAATATTTTTTACAAATTTTAAGAAATGGTCTGGTGCTTTAGTAATTATTATAAAAAAATTAGGTTTTGTATAAAATAATTATTTTTAAATTTATTGAATAAATAATATATTTGATCATTCAAATACATTGATGGTTGATTTTGGTGAGATACTTCAAGGCAAATGCAAAACCGATAGACTGGAAGGTAATTTAAATTCTATTATAACTTATATAACTTATATATTTGCAAACACATTCAATAATGAACCTTACTTTAATGTAGATATTATTGGTGCTGTTAGTGAGATAAACCATATCCAATCCAACACTCCGGGGAAGAAAGTTGTTGTTTCTGTTATGCTGAAAGATTTGAAGTAATGCGCATTGTTTTCATAACTTATGTGTTTGATAAATTTATATATTTTGCATCACTGAATCCCATCATATAATATTGTTTATTTATATTGCAAAATAGGGGTAATTGCATAAATTGCAATTTATGGGAAATCTATGGATCAAAATTTTTGGCTTATTACAATGATCCTAAAAACAATGGAGCTATTGTAATTCTGCACACTCATGCAATGGTAAAAGATGGCCAAGGTATTACACTATCAGACTTTATAAATACATAGCTGATTTGTATTTTTCATTATACGTTCAATAATTTTTATATTAATTATACAATTTACAGTGTCAAATGCATGGAGTGGTTCTAAATTGTTGATAAATGAAGACATCCCTGAAATTCAAGATTTTATGTCTAAGTATGGATTTTATTTATTTATTTATATTCAGATTATTATACATAATTTTTAATTTCAAAAACAATCTTATTTCTATAGGTTGCCTACTAATGAACAGAAGGAGAAGCCTACTCAATCTGCAAAATCTCTTTCTAATTGGTCTGGTGGTTCTCAGTATTCGCTAGTAGAAAGGTTCGTTCATAATGCGAAATGTATGTCCTTAAGTCAGTTCTGCAAAATCAAACATGTAAGTTGAATACTATAGAGCCGAATTTATATTTACTATTACAATTATATTGTTTGCTTTTTGAAATTAATATCATTTTTGATTTGCTTTTAGGAAACTTTATGTGTTACTGTAGCAACCACATTGAAATTTGATGTCTCAAAGTATGGATGGTTTTATTATGGCTGCACAAGGTGTTCTTCGAAGGTACCAAACCATCCAAGAAATTAAAGATAGAACCATCTTCTTAATTAGAATTTTCGGAAATTTGATATTGAAATATATTTTATGAATTTTTTAGCACCAGAATGAGTTTAAGTATGAAGTTGTTAAGAACATGATATGTTTTGGTTGTAGGATGTGTTCTTACTTTTTTGAAGTGTTTATTTTGTGGGATTACAATTGACATTTATATTTCATGTATGGTTTAAAGGATGATAATGAGTATTTAATTCATGTGTGTGAAATTATTCAAAATCCTATGTTGTTATGTTGAACATTGTGTTTTATGTGTTCTTTCAACTACAAAATTTATATGAGTATCATATCTTCAAATGTTAATAAGTATTTTAGATTGATAACAAAATACATTGTCATCTTATGAAATATGTGTATACGACTAAATTATAAATAGATTATTGCATGTCATGTTTGGTTTCAGCATGCCTAATGGTGTTAGAAATTAAAAAAACAATTACATAAAAATTTATTATGAAATCCTTCAAAACTAATTATAGAAAACACATAGAAACACATTTTTTTACAATTTTTTTCAAAGTCTAATACATATGTTAAAATTGCAGGTAGTTCAGAAATGTTGGAGCAATGATTGAATCTTGCATTCAACTGAATTAAGGATTTATAAAAAAAACAAGGTATAATTATCATATACAGTGAATTGTCTTTTGATTGGTAATGGAAAATCTACATTGTTTGTTTGAAATGATTAAGTTAAGCATGCAACTATACTTTTTACCAATCTCACGTCATCATATATAGTATTATAACTCAACATATTTAAATTATTTATTTGCCAAAATATAGTTGGGGGTTGAAATGAATAATTATGTCCACTGCCTCCTTTCTATTGTTATGCATGATTTGTAATAAATCAATAAGAATATCAATTCTTTATACATTTAGTTGTACAAGAAAATAATTGTAAATAATTAAAGTGGGCTAAGAAAATGGGCCCCACCAAATCCCACTATATATTATATAAAATATAATTAAAAAATTGATTCAAATATATCAAAATACATTAAAAGAGAGTTTTTCATTGGGTAAGGTGATGTATGATATGAGTAATTTCCAATGGGTGAATTATTTTATGGATTTGGGATAAAAAGAGAATTTTGAAATCTTGAATTATGGTGTGGATTTGGAATAAGAGGTGGATTTCCAAAATATGGGGTGTTTTGTTGATTTGGGATACAAAGAGGACTTCCATCATTTTGCATAAAATTGGAGCGTGTGTTATGTTGATTGAGGTTCATTTTCAAATGAAATGTGTACACAAAAAAATTAAAATTAAATAAAATAAATTGGTCAAATTTAGACTAGATGTGAGTGAAAAATGTGATAAAATAAATTACCTATTTATACTACTAAAAAATATTACCGTTATTTTATTGTTGTTGCAATCTTATCATTCCAAAATGAAATCAATATCCTGAAATCAAATTAGTTATTATTGTAGTTTTTTAAGGTTGCGGGCAGGTTTTAAATCATCACTTCCTAAAAGGTTGCGGGCAGGTTTTGTATAAACCCAGTTTTGTAAGGACCAAAGAATTGTACGAAGTTAAATCATTTTTGTTGCTGGACTTATTTCTCACAATTTTAACTAAAATTGTGAACCTTTTGTTTCAATATCTTTTGTTGCATTAAACCTTACTGTATCAATTGCAATTAATTTCAACATTTGGTAGTATTCATTACTATATTTTAAAACAAATGAGGTTCTGGTATTTCTTTTACATGGTTTATGTATTTTGGTTAAATAATCATTTATTATGAAGGTTAATATTTGCGCTTTTATACCTCAAATTAGTAACAGATTGGAAAATTTCATCCATTACTAAATAAATATATTTTTATTTCTTATGTCCAAAATCTCAATGATAAATGGAATGTTTATTCATAACATTAACAATGGAATGTTTATTATATATCAATATATCAATAAATTGTAAAAATATTTTTGTATTATATTTTTTGATTATTTCCTTAATATAGTATACAAAAAAATTAAGCAAATTATATTACTATAAATTAATAATGTTTTACTTTATTATGTCCCAAACTGAAAAAAGTTATATGTGGAAATTTTTTGAACCCATTTATTGATCATTTAACATTCATTACATTAAAAAAAACTCTTATGTAATAAATTTGTTTACGTTGATCCAACTATATATATATATATATATATATATATATATATATATATATATATATATATATATATATATATATATATATATAAACAAAAAAATATATTATATTTTAATTTTTTTAAAATAAATTATTGCACTTGTGCGACCCGTGCGAACGCACGGGTCCTTTACTAGTATTTTTATAAACGGGAAAAAGTAAATTGTTATACACTTATTTTTATAAATAAGAATAAGTTATGAATATTTTTATAAATGGAAAAAAATCTACATTTGATACAATTATTTTTATAAACGGAAATAAGTTACAAATATTTTTATAAACAAGAAAAAAATCTACTCTTGATACAATGACATTTATAAACGGGAATAAGTTACAAATATTTTTTATAAACAGTAAAAAGCCTATTGTTGATACAATTATTTTAATAAATGGGAATAAGTTACAAATATTTTTATAAACGGGAATAAGTTACAAATATTTTTATAAATGAACACACGAGTTCTAAGCGCTTATACTTTATCAAATAAGTGTATTGTTTTTACAAATATTTGATAATACTACTTGGTGAGATTGTATAAAGGTTGGTACATATTTTTAGCTTATATTCTTTATTATGTGAATGTTTATGATCTGTAATACAAATTTCGAAGATGACAAATGAGATATCGCGGCGTATAATATGAAACCAGACGGAACCCGTTTGATAGCACTAGTATTTTACAAGTAATATATGTAATTGTGTATTATTATATTTTTGAAAGTAAACTATTTTAAATGATATAAAGTCAAGTAACACATGTTTTTATTTCTATACAAATGAAACTACAATTGATAGAACGAAAGTCAATTATAATCAAGCTTACGAAGTTCTAACTCCGGAATTTCTTAGTTCTTTGAGAGCACCAGGTCTACCAAATCATAGTATCAAATTAAAAGTTGAAAGCCCTATTATGCTAATGAGAAATTTGGATCAGCCTAAAGGGTTGTGCAATGCAAAAATATTGATTGTGACAATATTAGTAAATCACGTCATTGTGACAAAAATTATGTTTGGAAAGAAAATTGGTAACATAATTTATATTCCCCAAATCTCCACGTCACCTCTGATGGACATTCAGGTTGATTAGGAGACAACTTTTTTATCACTGTCTCATACGCAATGACAATAAATAAGTCTCAAGGTCAATCGCTTGATAGTGTGGGATTGTATTTGTCCGCACCTATTTTTAGTCAAGGTCAATTGTATGTTACAATTTCAAGAGTTAAGAGCAAAAGTGGTTTGAAAATCTTAATACATGACAAGGAGATTGCATCATGTTCGATTACTATAAATGTTGTTTACAAGGATGTATTCTAAGCATTTTGTTAATTGGTAAACTGTTTTTTCTTTTTCTTTTATGTTACACTTTAAATCTGCATCTTTTTCTTTGTTAGTTGTTAAACTTTTTTAATTGGCATATTTGATTGGTATTAGATGTATATCTTTGATCATTAGTTGAGAATCAAATGGTTTGATTTTACGTAATATTTTAGTTTATGCTTGATAGTGCATTTTGAATATTCGAAAAAGCAATATAGAATTTAACATATTTCTTCATGCTGTTGTAGGATGGAAAAGGATGTTATGAGCTTTGACATTGTTGCAATGATGAAATTCAAGGTTTTACAGCTAAGTTTTAGAGATGTTTTTGGATAGATTGACATGTTGCCTTTTGAAGTTTATAATAACCACGTACTATCACTACGCCATAATGAATTTTTAATAGCCCTTTTATTAACATTTAATAGCGCATTTAAACGCTATTAAATCTGCCGATATTATATTGTTGGCTACCTATAATAGCGCTTTAAAATGCTATGAAAACTGCCTCCATTGTGCAATCTATCATTAGAAAAGTGAAAAAACTTCATCTTAATTTTGACCAAAGCATAAGTAAAAGAAAGCCTCTAGTAGTGGAATGTCACTGTTGAAAATAAGCAACAATGTGAGATAAGTTGGTCTATTGACTACCATCTATTCAACTTTCCTCAATATGGGTTTAGATGCCACAAATATCCCCCCACCAAAACAATATCTAATTTAAGCATTCATGAAGCTTGACTAGTATTTTACATTACTTTTTACTACCTCCGTTTTTTATTATAAGTCGCTTTGGGAAAATATTTTGTACCACAATATAAGTCGTTTTATAATATCAATGAGCCATTAATGTTATTTTTCCTATTATACCCTTAAATATTTATTATTCTCTCTTCTTTCAATTATATCAATTTATCTTTCCAATATCATTAATGAAGGACAACTTTGTAAAATCCTTCATAATTTCTCTTTTTTATACCACAATTATTACATTTTTTAATACGTGTGAAAAGTCAAAAATGACTTATAATAAAAAACAGAGGGAGTAATAAATAAGAAATATATTAGAAGTTGAAACCCATGTTATACATAACTAATACCCATATGATATAAACCAAATTAAAAAAAAAAATTAAAGTTCAATATGGATCTTTACTTAAGCAAGGACACAAATATAAATGCAATACCCACAAAATCGGTAACCTTGTCAAATTTGAGGGTGTAAGAAGAAGATAGTACAAGTAAAACTTACTTTTACTTGAATCGAAATCTGAAAGTTTAGACACACAAAGTATTGTCAATGATAGGAGGCGTTTTTAGGATTTCAATAGATTTTTGGAAACAAATAAATCGAATTTTGAGTTATGGGTTCAATCGATTTATAGGATTTTAATCAATTTTTAGGAATTCTAAGTTATGAGTTCAATCGATTAAGATCTTATGGTTTCTATGTTGGTGAATGGATTTAGGTTTGACGGAGAAAACAAGGCTTCTTAGTTTGAAGGAGATAAGAATGGAGAAGTTGTTTGGATTAACTTGTTTGGAGGGGGATGGGAGAAGGTGAAGGAAGCCAATAGTGAGGAATAAGGTGAATTAGAAAGAGTCAAAGTATAAGTTCCCTGGGACAGAAGATGAGCTCGTGGGTTTGAGTTTTTTTTAATAAAGTATTTTTTTAAATACTATGATGAGTGTTTGGAGTATATATGGGAGTTCAATGAGTTTTTATTTTTTATTTTGATAGAAATATTATGACAACGCTTTTTAAAAAATGCTAATAAAGGAATATCCCTATATTAGTGTTTGCCCAAAGAGCGCTCCTAATTCCTTTCATCTTTTTTCTTTCTTTTTTTGTTAAGCAAAATATACTAGCGTTTTTAAGAGAAGTGCTTTTATAGCTATCACCTTATAATAGAGCCCGAATTGAAACCACTATTATAAGCATATGTGCAAGAATTTTAATAGTACTTTATTAAAAAGCGCTATTAATTTGAAGCTATTATATTTCAAAATTGTAGTAGCGTATTATATGTTTTATTCATGTTACCTTTATTTTTTAACATACCTTTTGGATAAAGGAATCACATCTTAGGACAATGTTTTAAAAATCGAATTGGATATCAAACCGGTGAAACTTGCAGTTTAAGGTTTAATTGGTTCAATCGGTTAAACCTACGGTTGAAATGTTTATTAAATAAATAATAATATGAAATTAAATTTCATAAATATATCACACACAATCATACGTTCACAACTTAATAAAATAAATATTTATAAAATCTATTACAAAGGTAATACGACAATATCAATAATACATATAATAACATAACATAGTTCTACACTTCATTTCAACCTTTATTTAAGAATAATTTAACCAAATTAAAGAATTAAAATAAAATAAGTTAAACTAATTCAAATCAAAGTTAAAATAATAGAATATAATAACTAAAATATAGTTCAAATAATTAAGATAGAATACAAAAAATAAATAATACAAATCACTTTATTAAACAAAAAAAACGAATTTGAGTTGAACTACGAAAAACAAGTCTTACTTGACAAAAACAAATAACATTGACTTAAATGACAATCAATATTGAGTTAATATCATGATTATGTTTAAAAGAGACGGTGTAATATCCCATATTCCCTTAATTGCTCAATTAGTTGTCAGTTGAGACCAATTGAGTTCCTATGTACTCTATCTTTTGTCAGTTGGAACAATTAGAGCTCCTATGTGCTTTAAATGTTATCAATTGGGACCAATAGAGTAACCAGTGAACTCTGAAGATATTAATTATTAAAAAAAGAGACAGACCAATATTAATAAGTACAAGAGAGAACATTTTTGGTAACATTAATAATTGGTCAATCGGTACTGGAAGATGAAATATCTATTGGAATATTTTATTACTACATAATATTATAATATATATATATATATATATATATATATATATATATATATATATATATATATATATATATATATATATATATATATATATATATATATATATATATATATATATAATATATATATATATATATATATATATATTTGTGTGGTGTAGAAAGAAAATAAGAAGTGGATAAGAAGAGAGGTGGTAGGTAAGAGAGAAGTAGAGATATCAGAAAGAAAGAAAAGAAGAAAGGATAAGAAGAAGAGAAGAGGAAAAGAGAAGAAAGAAGAGGAGAAGAAGAAGACTCATGGAAGAAGAAGAGGAAAGTTCATAAACTCATCATCACCACCATCATCTCATCTTCATCATCATCATCACCAACTTCACATCTATTTTACCATCTTCATCTCCAAGGTGAGTTCTTAGATAGATTTAGCATTTGGGGGAAAATAATCCATGTTTGGGGGTTATGATTTGTGAGAATTTGTAATGAAGTTGTTGTGTTTATACTCCCCTTGGTGCCATGTAGTTGTTATTGTTGTTGGTGATCTTTCATGTTGTCATATGAATGGATGTTATGTTGTGATGGATTTAGGTGTTGTTCATTGTTTACATGATGCTCATGTTGGTTGGGTTGATGGGATGAATTAAAGATGGTTAGGGATGGTATAAATGGAGTTAAAAGATGAATTTTTGAAGAAAAAGGAAGAACCAGGCGAAGAAGTGACATGAATTAATTATTTGATGAATTAAAATATTTCACCAATGGGATTCAAACTCAGGACCTCCTTGAAATGATACAAGCCTTAACACTAGGCCAAAGATCTTGTGTTGAATACTTATGCAATGAATAAATGTTAATCTAAATCTTGATTAAGATAGATTAATGAATTAATTAAGGGTTATAACTCCGTTTTGGACACAGACGGATGCGTTAGAAAGATAACGTAAAGGGCTATTATTATTGTTCCATGTTATAAAATATTATGTGATTTATAAATACTATGAATTATATTATGATGAAAGTTAAATATTGTTGTTATGTTGAAGGTGAAATAACATGATTAAAAACCTTACAAAGGCGAGTGAGGAAACCTAGGAGTATAACATGATTAATAACTTAGAAAGATAATCTAGGTTATGGAACATGTGAGATATATGTATGAGAACACGGTATTCATTCGTACGACGCTTATGTGGAGGTCATGGATGAATTGTTGCCATGATTGAGAATGAGATGCATTGTATGGAACATGCCAAGTTATTATTTCTGTATTGTGGTGCATACAGTCACCTGTGATTGATGAATTTTGTTATGGTTCATGGAACCGATGATTTTTGAAACCGATCATGTATTCAGAATGTGTGTTTTTTTGTGATGGTACAGATCTCTATTGGTATGCTTAGTGTCGCAGCCTAAAAAATATAGTATGCGAAAAAACAACCGACGAAGAAGAAATGACAGAAGAGTCGCCACCGTGCGTTATTTATCCCAAAGGAGGGAAAGGAAACGCTCGAAGTAAACCTGGAGAAAGGAAAGGAAAAGACAAGGTCTCGCAACCAAATCTTGGGTTCGGGAGTCGATTATGCGAAGGGAAGGTATTAGCACCCCTACGCATCCGTAGTACTCTACGGGATCCACTCTTGTTGTTCTTGTCTAAAGGGTGTGTGTTTATCTAAGGTACTATTTACTAAAAGAGAAAGGGTCAAAAGAAAATGACTCGCATGGATGTCGCATCCACTGCATACGTATCTCATTTGGGTATGAGAATCAGAGTCTTCGTAGCTCGGCTACCTATGGGTTAAAGAGATGTGTGCTCGCTAAGACATCGCGTCTTATGCCTACGTATCTCATCTGGAATGAGAATCAGAGCAAAACGTAGTTCAGCTAACTACGGGAACAAAGGTCTCGATTGCAACTAGGGCAAGAGAAAGGGAAGGTCTCGATCGCAACGAGGGCGAGAGAAAAGAATCGCAACGAGGGCGAAGGCAAACAAGGATTAGTTGTCAGTCAAACTCGGCAAGACATCGCATCTTGTGCCTACGTATCTCATCTGAACATGAGAATCAGAGTCGCCGTAGTTCGGCTACATAGGGATTTCCATCTGAACATGGACTTACAAAGGAGGACACCATTTGTGTCAAAGGAGAGTGGGCAATGTGTGCACGTCCTAGCAGCAGGTGTCGCAGCTCGCTGAATCGAGTCTTAGGCAGTTACCTCTTTGCAATAGAACGGACCACATGCCATAGGATCGGAGACGCACAAAAGGTCTAAAAATTGGGAAGCTCTGCCCTAGAGTTGTCATGCAATGTACTTAAGTGTTAGGATTTACAAATGGGAATATCTACCTAATGTTAGCATGCAAAGAATATGGGAATTCTACCTATGTTATCATACAAAAGAATAAGGGAATGCTACCTATGTTATCATACAAAAGAATATGGGAATTCTACCTATGTTATCATACAAAAGAATAAGGGAATACTACCTATGTTATCATACAAAGGGTTCTACCTAATGGGTGCTACCTAAACGGAACAAGAATCGACGAATGGAGCAAGGTGAGGAGCTAGGGATAAGGGTAGATGGCGATGCATGAAGCAATCGACTTACAAGGTTGATGGCGATGCATAAAGCAATCGACTTACAAGGTTGATGGCGATGCATAAAGCAATCGACTTACAAGGTTGATGGCGATGCATAAAGCAATCGACTTACAAGGTTGATGGATGAATACGTGCTGGTTCTGTTAGGTTTTGAAAAATGATTACTCGACGTTGGATCGAGGTTTTGATCTTGTTTTGAAATGGTTATCGAATGTTCATTTTAATTCTTGTATTAACAGATGAATAAAGAAGGAAATAATAAACATTATACATTTCATGGGAGAGGGATACATTTGTTATGAATGGGGATTGTTCATGGCAATCAAACAAATAAGAATAAATGCCTCATACATCATACAAGTAGGCAACAGTTATTAATTAGACATATAAGATATATAAACAAGTATATGATCAAGTCAAATAATCAAAGAATGAAATAATAAGACATTAAAAAATTTATGACAAGTATAAACATGTTAAACAATCAAACAATAGAAGCATGGATGAAAGAAACAAGTGTAAAAAATATCAGATGAAATCCGACAAGTGAAACTATGCACACAAAGAACCAACGAATAATTTAATCGGGAAATGATGCAAGGATCAAATAAAATCAAGATGAAAGGCCTCTAATATGTGGCACATGAGATGAACAAGGGAGGATCAAAAGATCTCTTCAATTGCCCTAAGCAATCCCTATGTCAAACATTAATCATAGAAAAGTCAACCGAAAAGTCAAGTCAAATTAAAAAATATCAAATAAATAGTAAATTAATCACAAAAATTATGAAAAATTAAACTAAGTTAGGTGGGGTCAGGACATCATCATCCCCCAAAAATATTTCAGAAATAATAAAAATTGGTGTATAAATTAATTGAAATAAAACAGAAGTCAAAAGAAAACTCAACCAAGCAAACTAGGTCAAAAATAAATCCAAAATAAATTAAAAATGGGAAATAAAATTCCAATAAAAGGTCAGGTTGACCATGAGGCAATGGTCAACCCTCATCCCAAAAATCGGAAATTAAAAATAATTCTACGTTATGAAAATAAAATAAATGAAAAAAAGTGTGTTAAAATGGCTTATTTGAAACAAATAATTAAAATAAAATATCAACATTAAATAAAATATAAAAATAAAAATTAAATAAAATATTAAGGAAAGTAAAAATTTTTTTTTGGTATTTTTATGAATAAATAAAATATTTTTATTAATTAAAAATGAAAACGGAAAAATAAAATGAATTGAAAAAGAAAATAAAATGAAATGGAAAAAAAAGGCTTTGCAGGTGGAGGGCGAACAGCAAAATATTGAGGCCAAACCCAGCGAAAATCCCAGCATGAACAAAAATAAAAAAACTGAACATTTAATTTAATGACTTATTTAACATGGTGCATCAATTGGATAAGTTCCCACTTATGCAGTAGCGAAAAGAACAAGGGTTGGATGGCTGGACGTGCGTGGGTTCGAACCATGTCTGTGTTATTTTTATGCATAAATAAAATATTATGGAAATGAAACAAAGGAATGGCAATGGGCCAGACATGGAGGGGGGGCGGATAACAGGTATGCGCCAGGCCCAAAGGCCAGCGTGACATAATCAATTTGTTTCATTAATAAACATGTGAAGCAAAAATCAATTGGTGCAGCCAACTTAAAACGCTAGAGGACAAAAGAACAAGCGGACAGATGAGATCCTCCCAGGCGCGCGGATCAGGCGGTGTTCGTGCCGCCACGTGGCCATTTGCATGAAAACAACAACACGTTCAACATGCAGCAACATGGCCATGGCAGTTTTTTTTTGCTCATCTTCCACAACGAATTTCTTTCACTACAGTGCTCCAAATGCCATGGTATAAAAAGCAAAGTTCTAGTACTAAATGAGAGGAACAACATGGTATTTTATTTCATGCGAAATGATGACTTTATCATAGAGAAATATGGACAATAAGGGAGGCTCATGCAAAGATTTTCAGAAAAATAAATGTCAAAAAAGAAGAAAAAAAATTTAAAGTTTAAAACAAGGCCTCATGGTGAGGGTTTTATGGACAAGTAGTGCATATCATTAGCATAAAAAAAAGCATGAAGAAAAAGAGAGCATGGCATAATGGAGAGGTAAAAATGGTAATGGCATGAAATAGTGTGATAATGGTATGAACAAATATGATGAACAAAACATGGAATATGGTCATGGAAGATTAGATAAAAAGATTACCTAGTGGAGAAAGTCCACTGCTCCTTGAAAATGGAAGGATGGGATGAGAATGAGATGTTTGTGCTTTGAATTGGGAATTTGTGAAAATGGAAGGGAATGCAACTTGGTTTCTTTTCTCTTGCCTTGCCTCCTTTGAAAAATAGCAGCCTCCTTCTTTGATTAGGGTTTTAGGAGTTTATATATGTAGGGTTTCAAGTGTGTATGGGCTTAAGGGTTGGTTTTTGAGTCATGGACCAATTGTGCAAACATGAGGTGTGAAAATAAATGGTTAAAAGTGGCAAAACTTAAGTGAATGAACCAAAAGCAAATGGCCAAATGAGGTAAAAGATGTGTTGGTCGTTTTGTGGTTAAACTTGGTTTTTCTTGTGCAGCATGAAAACAACCCAACTAGGTGACTTTAAGGCATTGTAACTTGATGAATACATGTCCAAATGGCAAGGCAATGAAAACAGTAGAAAGAGTGTAGGGAGCTTAACATCTTTCATGTTGAACACATCTTGAAATGGTGAGTGTAAAGAGGTGAAAACTAGCCATAAAGTTCAGGTCCCATGGCTGCAAAATGGTTGGGCCAGTTTGGCCAAAATGCTGTCAAAAAATTCAGCCTATGATACCAACTTTAGATGGGTGTATCTTCCAAACCAATGATCCAAATGGGGTGGTTCCAAAAAGGTGTAAAAGAGGACATAACAAGGTACAACTGTCATGAAGAAAGTGTTTCCCAAAGATGCCTTGAAATGCAAGAAATTTGGCCCATAAGTCTTGACAAATTTTGCAAATTTTGGACTTAGAAAATTTTCTAAGTGTCCTAAAATAAAGTCCATGACTCAAAAACCAACCCTTAAGCCCATACACACTTGAAACCCTACATATATAAACTCCTAAAACCCTAATCAAAGAAGGAGGCTGCTATTTTTCAAAGGAGGCAAGGCAAGAGAAAAGAAACCAAGTTGCATTCCCTTCCATTTTCACAAATTCCCAAGTCAAAGCACAAACATCTCATTCTCATCCCATCCTTCCATTTTCAAGGAGCAGTGGACTTTCTCCACTAGGTAATCTTTTTATCTAATCTTCCATGACCATATTCCATGTTTTGTTCATCATATTTGTTCATACCATTATCACACTATTTCATGCCATTACCATTTTTACCTCTCCATTATGCCATGCTCTCTTTTTCTTCATGCTTTTTTTTATGCTAATGATATGCACTACTTGTCCATAAAACCCTCACCATGAGGCCTTGTTTTAAACTTTAAATTTTTTTTCTTTTTTTTTGACATTTATTTTTCTGAGACCAATTGTGCAAACATGAGGTGTGAAAATAAATGGTTAAAAGTGGCAAAACTTAAGTGAATGAACCAAAAGCAAATGGCCAAATGAGGTAAAAGATGTGTTGGTCGTTTTGTGGTTAAACTTGGTTTTTCTTGTGCAGCATGAAAACAACCCAACTAGGTGACTTTAAGGCATTGTAACTTGATGAATACATGTCCAAATGGCAAGGCAATGAAAACAGTAGAAAGAGTGTAGGGAGCTTAACATCTTTCATGTTGAACACATCTTGAAATGGTGAGTGTAAAGAGGTGAAAAATAGCCATAAAGTTCAGGTCCCATGGCTGCAAAATGGTTGGGCCAGTTTGGCCAAAATGCTGTCAAAAAATTCAGCCTATGATACCAACTTTAGATGGGTGTATCTTCCAAACCAATGATCCAAATGGGGTGGTTCCAAAAAGGTGTAAAAGAGGACATAACAAGGTACAACTGTCATGAAGAAAGTGTTTCCCAAAGATGCCTTGAAATGCAAGAAATTTGGCCCATAAGTCTTGACAAATTTTGCAAATTTTGGACTTAGAAAATTTTCTAAGTGTCCTAAAATAAAGTCCATGACTCAAAAACCAACCCTTAAGCCCATACACACTTGAAACCCTACATATATAAACTCCTAAAACCCTAATCAAAGAAGGAGGCTGCTATTTTTCAAAGGAGGCAAGGCAAGAGAAAAGAAACCAAGTTGCATTCCCTTCCATTTTCACAAATTCCCAAGTCAAAGCACAAACATCTCATTCTCATCCCATCCTTCCATTTTCAAGGAGCAGTGGACTTTCTCCACTAGGTAATCTTTTTATCTAATCTTCCATGACCATATTCCATGTTTTGTTCATCATATTTGTTCATACCATTATCACACTATTTCATGCCATTACCATTTTTACCTCTCCATTATGCCATGCTCTCTTTTTCTTCATGCTTTTTTTTATGCTAATGATATGCACTACTTGTCCATAAAACCCTCACCATGAGGCCTTGTTTTAAACTTTAAATTTTTTTTCTTTTTTTTTGACATTTATTTTTCTGAGACCAATTGTGCAAACATGAGGTGTGAAAATAAATGGTTAAAAGTGGCAAAACTTAAGTGAATGAACCAAAAGCAAATGGCCAAATGAGGTAAAAGATGTGTTGGTCGTTTTGTGGTTAAACTTGGTTTTTCTTGTGCAGCATGAAAACAACCCAACTAGGTGACTTTAAGGCATTGTAACTTGATGAATACATGTCCAAATGGCAAGGCAATGAAAACAGTAGAAAGAGTGTAGGGAGCTTAACATCTTTCATGTTGAACACATCTTGAAATGGTGAGTGTAAAGAGGTGAAAAATAGCCATAAAGTTCAGGTCCCATGGCTGCAAAATGGTTGGGCCAGTTTGGCCAAAATGCTGTCAAAAAATTCAGCCTATGATACCAACTTTAGATGGGTGTATCTTCCAAACCAATGATCCAAATGGGGTGGTTCCAAAAAGGTGTAAAAGAGGACATAACAAGGTACAACTGTCATGAAGAAAGTGTTTCCCAAAGATGCCTTGAAATGCAAGAAATTTGGCCCATAAGTCTTGACAAATTTTGCAAATTTTGGACTTAGAAAATTTTCTAAGTGTCCTAAAATAAAGTCCTACTTTGACCAAGCATAACTTTCTCAATTTTAATCCAAATGATACAAACTTTATATCTCTAGAAAGGTTGGAACAAGAGGAACAAATTTCATGTTGGAGAAATTTTCAAATGGAGCTTGTATCTTGATGGAATATAGGCTTAAAGTGGGTGCAAAAACCATAAAAACTTGCCTTAAATGAAAAGTCAACTATTTCCAAATTTGGTAACTTTTCCAACTCCTGATTAAATGATGAATCCATGATCCAACCTTGATCAAATTTCACATCTAGGCTCCCTTAGGCATGAATTTTGAGATTCCACTTTCAAAATGTCAAGAGTTGACTTTTCTGGCCCCATAGTTGACTTTTCCCAATTTGTCTAATTCCTGATTCCATTGGTCAATTGAAGCACCTCTGGCTTAAATAAAGAGTTGATTTTTTGTATGTAGATCCTTGTGGACATATGGAGGGTCATAGAAATGAGTTTCACCCAAGGAATCAGAAGTAAACCGATTTTATACCAAACCCTGGTTTTAGGGCCAAAATGACTAGGAAGTGATTACACTGATCGCCAATGGATCTTTGTGAGATGATTGGGGATCTTCTTAGACCTAGGTTCTTCTCTAATCATGACATGAATGAGCCCTTCTACTTCCAACCAAACCTTGCCTATTACGGATAGCCATGAAACCCTGATTTTTTTGATTAAATCCATATGCACACTCTGAGGGCTCTGAATCTTCCACTGATGAACTGAGGACCATAATAAGACATATGGACCCCCTTGAGACCCTTGAGACTCGTATATTTGGAGAATGAAATTCAATTCTCAGTCTTGCTTTGTTAAGGAATGGTCAATCAAACCCTGATTTCCCATGTCACTGATGCAGTATGCAATGAGTATGACCTAGTATGATGCTAATGCGAACACAATCCCATGTTTCCAAGAAAAAGGAAGGGTACATTTTGGGGTATTACAGCTGCCCCTATTCAATCAACTGGAGACCCGAAAGGAAGATAGCAGCGGCTTTCGCACTTTCGAGGTATCAAGGGATTGAATACAATAAAAACCCGGAAATTTACACTGAAGTGAAGTGAAGCAACAATGCCTGTCAAAATCGGCAAGGAGGTGGTTTTGAACAAGAATCCGTCTGGTACAGTGAGAATCAGTCTGAGCACCGAAAAAGAATGGTAGTCTGTGTACCAAAACAGATGGTAACACAGGAATCTTGATTTGAGCATCAACAAAGAAATCCGTCTGGTACGGAAAGAGTCGGTCTAAACACCGAAAAAAGAGAATGTTAGCCTGAATACCAAAATAAATGGTAACACAGGAATAACCATGGCATGAATGCCGCTCATCAGGCTGAATACTGGAAATGAATTCGATTTGAGCATCGGGAGATACAAGATTATCAACAATCAGTCTGAACACCGGGAAACGGGCCTGAATGCCACTTTGGTCTGAATACCGGAAAAACTGGCCTGAATGCCACAAGTTGCATCGACCTGAACGTCGGAAACTTCTTCGATCTGAACATCGGAAAATTGGCCTGAATGCCACTTCGGTCTGGATACCGGAAAAATTGGCCTGAATGCCACAAGTTGCATCGACCTGAACGTCGAAAACTTCTTCGATCTGAACATCGGAAAATTGGCCTGAATGCCACTTCGATCTGGATACCGAAAAATTGGCCTGAATGCCACTTCGGTCTGAATACCGGAAAAACTGGCCTGAATGCCACAAGTTGCATCGACCTGAACGTCGGAAACTTCTTCGATCTGAACATCGGAAAATTGGCCTGAATGCCACTTCGATCTGAATACCGGAAAATTTCATGCCTGTCAGCATCGGCAAAAATAGGAAAAATTATAATTGAGGCGGCACGTGGGCCAACGACCTATGCTGGGGATATTAAGTCATGAAGAACCTTCAGTCAGAGTACTGGAGACAACTTCTAGATTATTACTTGGGATACCGAGAACGTCTTATGTTGTACATGCGTATGTTTGAATTTTTCAATGGCGTAATGCTCCATGAAAATGGAAATGCTACACGATTTTGGAGGATGCAATGCAATATGATTCTACATGCAGGGATGCGAAATGCTGGGGAGAATGCCAAGCCGTGGCAAGGAATTCTGCTGGGGAAATGATCACAATCTTCTTGACCCAGGCAATGCTATTAGAGATACACAACACAATGAACTCTATGGGGAAATGACCAGCCACGCGGTGTTCTGACAGTAACAAAATACCGAGACTCTGACAGGGGAGAGACCGACACTGAAAGCTTGTTGCTGATGAAAATGACAGCGGTTTTGGCAACCAAAAATATGCGAGAGAAATGGCTCAGCAGGGGAGACAAACACCGATACGGTACCGAGATTCTGCTTCAAGGAAAGAGACCGTGGGTCTGGCGTCGAGATCATCGATCTGACATCGAACTCTGAGGAGAAAATGCTTCTTCTGGGAAGATACAGTCTGGCACTGTCAACTCCGCTGGGGATATACAGTCTGGCACTGTCAACTCTACTGGGGAGTGTATAGTCTGAAACAACCGCTTGGGGAGTACAGTAGTGAGAACCTGCTGGGGATTGAAGAATCCGATGCTTGGACCAACTCTGCAGGGATAAGATACCAAACTCCGACTGTTGAAGAAAAGCAATTGCGATCGTCTGCTGGGATCCTTAAGGAAATGCCCCGAGTGTACCTGTTCTGAATTGACGATCCAAAACACTCAAAATTTTACAGCAATTTTAAATGTTTATTGAGCATGTACCTGTAAAGCTCTTATGTTTCATGATGCAATGTTTATCAAAAATTCGGACGTCTTTTTTGCAAACAAAACAGTAAAAATGAAAATGAGTTCAGAGATATCTGTTAGGGACCAATTAGTACTACTTTTTATACCATTTTATTGGTCCCTTTTACCAAGTTTTGATGTAATTACACACTTTTATCTTCACTATTTTGTATAAATGCAATTAGGTTTAATTTATTTTGTTTTGAATAGTTATTTCACATTTTTGTTAGCTTTGTAGAATTGTGGATAAGCAAGACCTTGGATTGCAACAATACATTTTGGAGGAAGCTTGCCAAACAAGGAAGCTGGAGAAGCAACAGTTCGCGCCGCGAACTTCCTTCGCGCCGCGAAGGCTGCGAATCCAGCAAGCTGACCAAGGGTCAAAAGTGCTGCTATGCAGGAAAAGTTAATTGCCATTTTGATGTCTGCCTGGGAATTGCTTTTCTGCTTTAGAATAAAAGTCCAATTAGGGAAATGTCAACTTTTTTTGGTAGAGACAAAATAACTTAACCTAGGGCATTGAAACATTATTCATGATCATTGACACATTGTTCTTGAGAGCTTTTTGCAAGAGAGAAAAACAGAGTTTTTCTTATTGAACTTTCTGCTTTGTAACAATGGTGATGAGGAGCTAAACTCCCTTTTGTCAAGATTGGAGGTAGTAGCTATTCTCATCTGTTTATGTATTCACTTTGATTTATATATGAGATAAGGATTGTTGATGTATTGAATACTGTTTTTGCTTTAAGTTGAAAACCAGATTTGAGTAGTTGTCGAGAGAGATTACTCGAGTTTAGACATAAAACAGATTTTCAAGTAGTGAATAAGTTGTAGAGATAGATTTATTCATTACTATTCTTTGATATTGAACATTAAAGATTGCTATATTGATAGTTAGGTGGAGAGATCGTCTAAGGATCAATATAGTGATTATCACGATATCATTTAGACATAAATGACTTTGAGAGGATATTTGAACATCATCAATAATCTTGAATCTACTTATTTATCATAGAGAATCATAGACATTTGAAATAGTGAACTCCAATCTTGCCAAACTTCTATATTTGATTAAAACCACTTCATAGTTTTTGTTAATTTTCACTCACAAAATATTTCTCCAAACAAAACAACCCTGTTACTTTCTAAACTTATAACATTTGAATTATAGAACGGCGGTAATATTAACCAATCTCTGTGGATACGATACAAAAATATTTGCCGAAGATATACTTTTCAACAAATTGGCGCCGTTGCCGGGGATTGGTGTCGATATTACAAGCATTGCAATAATTCTTTGTTTTAAGTTGTGTTACATTTATTACTATCCCTCTTTTGTTTCACTTGGTTTGTTAGTTTTGTAGATTCTAGTGCATGCGGGGAAAAGCAACCGAGGAGCAACTTCAATTCGATCCTGAAATTGAAAGAACACTTCGGAAGCTCAATAGCAAAACACGAAGAAGAAGGAAACTAGCCGAAGAGAGGAACCGGAGAGAAGAAGCATCTACTTCCGCACTTGTTTCAATCGAAGAAGTGGTTGTAGAGGCTTGTGAAGGAAACATGGCGGAGGATAATCGTACCGAAATGTCCGCTAATAGTCCAAGAAGGAATGCTCAATTTGCCCGTGGAGGAAGAAATACGGAGATGAAGACCGGAATCCTCCAACTTCTCTATGCAACTCCATTCACCGGAATGGATCACGAAGATCCGTATACCCATCTCATCAAATTCTATGAGATTGCGGGTTCTACGGGAATAGATGAAGCGGGTGAAGAAACATTATTCAAGAGGATGTTCCCACACTCCTTAGTGGGAAAGGCAAAGGAGTGGTACCTTGATCAAGAATCAAGAGTGATGACGGATTGGAATTTGTTAGAAGAAAAGTTCTTAGAAAGATACTTCCCTCAATCCCGATTCATGGAAGCCAAAACGGCTATTGCGGTATTCACTCAAGGAGGCAACGAATCTCTAAATGAAGCTTGGGAGAGATTCAAATCAATGTTGAGGAAATGTAAGGGACATGGTTTTGATGAGCTCACTCAAATTCATATTTTTTTGAATGGTCTCCAGTCAACTCATAAGACACTTCTGGACGCCACCGCGGGTGGGTCGCTTATATCAAAAACTGCGGAAGAAGCTAAAGTCATTATTGAACGGATGGCCCGCAATGATCATCAAGGTCAACATGATCGTAGCCCTTCACAACGTAAGCCTGGAGTTTTAGAGTTGAATACCAATGATGCCATCCTTGCTCAAAACAAGCTACTCTCTCAACAAGTGGAGCTTCTTACTCAACAAATGGCCAAGCTTCCACAGCAAATAAAAGAGATTCAAGGGTTTCAAGTTCAGCATCAAGTAGCATGTTGCGAGTTATGTCAAGGAGATCATCCTACTGGTTTTTGTCCTCCACCCCAAGAAGAAGTGAGTTATGTGAATAATCAAAATCAGGGATATCAAAGACAACAGCCTAACAATCAAGGCTATCAACCAAGAAACAATCAAGGCTACCAACCGTCAAGGTTCAACAATCAGAATTATCAGCAGCAAAGCCCTTACCAACAGCCAAACTCTCAAGGTCAGCAGTCGCAAGGAGGAAATTCCAAGCTAGAAGACACTCTTCAACAATTCATGCAAGCTTCTATGGCAAATCAGAAGAGTAACGAGGCGGCAATTAAAAATCTGGAAAATCAAGTAGGCCAACTCGCGAAGCAACTGTCGGAATAAAACGCAGGGCCTTCTTTCTCTGCTAACACTCAACCAAACCCAAAGGAGCATTGCAAAGCAGTCGTCACAAGGAGCGGTAAAGCGTTGGTAAGTGAAAAAGGTGAAGAAATTGTAGAAGAGAACACCACTGATGAGATGCTGGAAGAAACAGATATAGTTGGTGAAGGGGAAAATGCTTCTGGAAATGCTCAGTTCGCGCCGCGAACCACCTTCGCGCCGCGAAAAGAGCAGGTTTTGCCCACTGCTGTGCAGACTGATTTAGAAGGAAAAAAAGATGCTGAATCAAAGAGAAAGAAGAAATCTGAGAAGGGAGTGAGCGTCATTCCAACTCAACATCTACCCTATCCACATGCTCCATCAAGGAAAGACAATGCTAGGCACTATGCACGGTTCATGGACATCTTCAAACAACTCCAAATCAACATTCCATTTGCTGATGCATTAGAACAAATGCCACGGTATGCTAAATTTATGAAGGACATTCTTACCAAGAAAAGGCGACACGTGGAAGATGAGACCATAATTCTTGATGCATGGTGTAGTGCCATCATCCAGAAGACTTTACCAAGGAAGGAGTCCGACCCGGGCCGGGTTGTTTTACCGGTAACCATTGGAAGCACATACGTTGGAAATGGTTTGATAGATTTGGGCTCTAGTATAAATTTAATCCCCCTTTCCATTGTTAAACGATTGGGAAATGTAGAGATTAAATCAACAAGAATGACCCTACAACTAGCAGACAAGTCTACAACCTCACCATACGGGATCGCCCAAGACATGCTCGTGAAAGTGGATAAATTTTTGTTTCCGGTGGACTTTGTAATAGTGGAGATGGATGAGGACTGCGATGTACCCCTAATTCTTGGAAGACCTTTTATGAAGACAGCTCGGATGATGATCGACATAGATGATGGGCTAATGAAGGTGAGAGTGCAAGATGAAGAGGTGACCTTTAACCTTTTCGAAGCAATGAAACATCCAACCGACAAGCATGATTCTTTTCGAATCGATGCAAGTGAAGAGGAAGTAGTGCAGGTCGTGAATCAAATCCATATTTCTAATCCTTTGGAAAGATCCCTTATCGGAGCATACAATGTGTTAACCGACAATGAGGAAAGAGAGATCGAAGCGATGTTGCACGAGCTAGAATCTTGTGGTGAGCTGGCCTATCAAGAAGAATTAGGGGAAGATTTGGATGCAAAGAAGGAAACTGAAGAGCAAAAATTAGAATTGAAAATGCTTCCGTCACACTTGAAGTATGTGTTTCTTGGAGATGAGTGTACTAAACCAATGATTATAAGCAACACATTGTCCACGCAAGAGGAAGATAAGTTGATTCAAGTTTTGAAAAAGAACCAAGGTGCGATAGGGTGGGTGTTATCCGATTTGAAGGGTATTAGTCCGGCCTATTGCATGCACAAGATAATGATGGAGGAAAATTTCAAACCTGTTGCGCAACCTCAGAGGCGTCTGAATCCATCAATGAAAGAGGTGGTTCGTAAAGAAGTTGTCAAACTTTTAGAAGCCGGAATGATTTATCCTATATCTGATAGTGCATGGGTGAGTCCGGTACAAGTGGTCCCCAAGAAAGGCGGAATGACGGTGATTAAAAACGATAAAAATGAGTTGATTCCGACGAGAACAGTGACAGGGTGGAGGATGTGCATCGACTATAGAAGGTTGAACCAAGCCACAAGGAAAGATCATTTCCCACTACCTTTCATGGACCAAATGTTGGAGCGGCTCGCCGGCAAAAATTTCTACTATTTCTTGGACGGATATTCGGGGTATAATCAAATTTCAGTAAATCCGGCAGACCATGAGAAAACAGCATTTACATGTCCTTTTGGCATCTTTGCTTACCGAAGAATGCCTTTTGGATTATGTAACGCACCGGCCACATTTCAACGGTGTATGCAAGCTATCTTTTCAGACTTGATAGAAGAATGCATTGAGGTGTTCATGGACGATTTTTCTGTTTATGGATCATCTTTTGAAATGTGCTTAAAGCACCTTGATGTAGTTCTGAGGAGATGCGTGGAGACCAACCTAGTGCTCAACTGGGAAAAATGTAATTTCATGGTCACTGAGGGTATAGTACTTGGTCACAAGATTTCTTCTGAAGGGCTAGAGGTGGACAAGGCCAAGGTGGAGGTTATTGAAAAACTGCCACCTCCAACTAACATTAAAGGAATAAGAAGCTTTCTAGGACATGCCGGTTTCTACCGGAGATTCATACAAGACTTCTCAAAGATCGCAAAGCCATTGAGTAATTTACTCAACAAAGGTACGCCTTTTCTTTTTGATGAGTCATGTCTTAAAGCTTTCTTAGATTTGAAAGAAAAGTTGATCACCGCACCAATAATCGTAGCACCAAACTGGAACCTTGATTTTGAACTCATGTGTGATGCTAGCGATTATGCAGTGGGTGCGGTGTTAGGACAAAGAAGCGATAAAGTTTTCCATGCCATACACTATGCTAGTAAGGTGTTGAATGACGCGCAAGTTAATTATGCAACAACTGAAAAAGAATTGCTAGCCATAGTATACGCACTGGAAAAATTTAGAGCTTATTTGATTGGTTCAAGAGTTGTAATCTACACTGACCACTCTGCAATAAAATATCTGCTTACCAAGCCGGATTCAAAACAAAGGCTTATTCGTTGGATCCTTTTATTACAAGAGTTTGATCTAGAGATTCGGGATAAAAAAGGGTCCGAGAACTTGGTAGCAGATCATTTGTCTCGATTGGTCAATGTAGAAATTACAAACAAAGAAGAAGAGGTGAGAGAAGAATTTCCAGATGAAAAACTCTATGCGATTCAAGTGAGGCCTTGGTTTGCTGATTTTGCTAACTACAAAGCAACTGGTTTAACACCGGAAGACCTCACTTGCAATCAAAGAAGGAAATTCTTAGCTGATGCAAAATATTATGTCTGGGATGACCCTTACCTTTTTAAAGTGGGGGCAGACAATATTTTGAGAAGGTGTGTAACAATGGAGGAATCAAGAGACATTCTGTGGCACTGTCACAACTCTCCGTATGGAGGTCACTATAGTGGTTTGAGAACAGCCACTAAAGTACTCCAATCGGGTTTTTATTGGCCATCTTTATTCAAAGATGCGCACGAACATGCGAAGAGTTGTGATGCATGCCAACGGAGTGGTGGAATAGGAAAACGGGATGAAATGCCTCTAACCAACATGCTAGAAGTAGAAGTTTTTTATTGTTGGGGTATTGATTTCGTCGGCCCATTCCCCTCTTCTTTCTCAAATGAGTACATCTTAGTAGCTGTCGATTATGTTTCGAAGTGGGTGGAAGCAATTGCCTCACCCAAGGCCGATGCCAAAACTGTGATCAAATTTTTAAAGAAGAACATATTCTCACGTTTTGGTGTGCCTCGAGTGTTGGTGAGTGATGGAGGCTCACACTTATGCAATACACCCTTAGAAAAAGTTCTGCAACATTATGGTGTAAAGCATAAAGTGACCACTCCCTACCACCCACAAGCGAACGGTCAAACTGAGGTTTCAAACCGGGAAATCAAACGGATACATGAGAAAACAGTTTCGAACTCAAGAAAGGATTGGTCCTTAAAACTAGATGAGGCTTTGTGGGCGTATCGCACTGCTTACAAAGCGCCTATTGGGCTGACTCCGTTTCAACTGGTGTATGGGAAGACTTGTCATCTTCCAGTTGAAATGGAGCATAGAGCATTATGGGCTCTTAAGTTCTTGAACTTCGACTCCTCTCTAGCTGGAGAAAGAAGGAAAGGTCAACTCCATGAGTTGGAGGAACTAAGGAACGATGCATACCATTCTAATAAACTGTACAAGGAAAAGACAAAAGCATACCATGATGGAAAGGTCCGCCATAAAGAGTTCCATGTTGGACAGATGGTATTGCTTTTTAACTCAAGGTTGAAGTTGTTTCCGGGTAAATTGAAGTCTAAATGGTCTGGACCATTTGTTGTCAAGGAAGTTCGGAATTATGGAGCCATTGTGATAGAGGACCCAAAGTCACAAGAAAGCTGGACTGTCAATGGTCAAAGACTGAAAGTCTATCATAGCGGTGACATAAACCGTGATGTGTGTGTCCTTTCCTTATCTAGATCAAGCTAATCGAGGTACCGTCGAGCTCTTAACGACGTTAAACAAAGCGCTGGTTGGGAGGCAACCCAACGTTGTTAGTTTGCATTTTAATTTTCTCTGTTCTGTGATTTTTAGCTCTGTTAAAGTTTTAGAATTTCAAAGTTCTGTTTTTTGCAGTTCGCGCCGCGACCTCCTGTTCGCGCCGCGAACTGAATCAACAAATTTGAGTTGGTTCTGTTTTTTGCAGTTCGCGCCGCGACCCCCTGTTCGCGCCGCGAACTGAATGAAAAATTTTTAATTGATTCTGTTTTCTGCTGTTCGCGCCGCGAACTTTGCGTGACAGAACTCATTTAAATACTGTTTAGGTCAATTCTTTTTCATTTCAAATCATTTTGCCGCGCTTTCGCCCCAATCTCAAAACCCCACCGAATCTTAAAATCATTCATTTTCCCTTGTTCAAATCTTCATCTTTAGCAAGCTCTAGCAATTCAAAAGGTATGTATGTTTGAATTTCTCTTTTCCAATCCCTTTTTGGGTTTTTCAATTAGGGTTGGTTAGAAATCAATTTTCTCTGTTGAATGCTGTTTGAAATCACTTTGCATGCTTGAATTAGAATAGGATTAGTGTAGGGTTGAGCATTTTGGCTGGTTGGGAGTAGTTTAATCCCTCAATGGTGGAACCCTAGCAAGTTTGGGGATTTCCTGAATTCGCAGAGTTCGCGCCGCGAACTATCCTTCGCGCCGCGAACTGTGAATTCCAGCAACATTTTCTTTTTGTTACTTATTGGCTAATGCTGTTCATATGTGTTCTGTGGTTGTTCTGGTGTTGATTGCAGATGTCCAAGAGAACTAAAACCATGGCACCTCCTCAGGCCCGTTCAATCCGAAGGTTCATCAGTGAGGAACACGAAGCACGATTTGAGAGCCTCGTCAAGAGAACCATTTTGCCTGAAAGGTTTATTCGGCTAGCTCCAACCGGGGTGTATCACAGAGTGGTTGAGGCTTTTGAGCAACGAAAATGGATGAAGTTATGCGAGCCGGAAGCCGCAATCAACTACGACCTTGTCCGAGAATTTTATGCGAATGCGATGCATCGCGAGGAGGGTACGACTTTCATTTACCGGTCCAGGGTGAGGGGGAAGATTGTTTCATTTGGAAGGGATGACATTAATTCTTATCTAGGTCATCCCTTAACTCTTGGAGAGGGGGAGAGTTGTGAGTACAGTATCATGGAGGTAGCCAACAGGTGGAATCTGGAAGCGGTCAATGCCACCCTTTGTCTCAGTGGAAAATCTTATGAAGTGAATGATCAAGGGCATCCGAAATTGTGGAAGAGGGAAAATTTCAATTTGGAAGCCAGGGCTTTTTTGGTGCTACTGTTGACTAATATCAGACCAAGAAGCCACACCACCACAATTCTTATGGATGTCGGGTGTCTATTGTACTGCATCATGATCGGGAAGTCGGTGGATGTCGCAGCCCTCATTGCAGGAGAATTGAGAAAGATAGTGTTAAGCGGAACCAATTTCGGGGGCAAAGCTGGTGTGCTAGCTTATCCAGGACTTATCATGGGACTGTGCCGTAGGGCCAATGTTTCCATCCCTGAGGAAGTACACTTCTCGATCACCAGTGTGATCAGTGACGCTTATTTGAACAGGTTTCTGCAAAACCCGAATGAGAAGACTGATGCATCGGGTACTTCTTCCTCTCGAGCCCGAGCCAGATCCCGACCTCAACCTCAACCTCAAAGTACCCCAGGTTTTGATCAGATGGCTTTTGCCAACTACTGCTGTGAGAACTTTGAGGCCTCCAGGAGGTCTCAATCCTTTCTTTTCGATGCCATGCAGCAGCAGTTCCAGAACACATTTCTGGCACCAGAGGTCCGAACTTTTCCATCGCAAGCTGACTATGCAGCTTATGCTAATTGGCCTGTGGGCAGGCCAAATTTTATGGGGGGTGCAGGAGGTAGTGCTGACCCAAATGAGGAGATGGAAGATGTTCTCGGAAGTGTAGGTGGTGATGAAGAGGAGGAGGATTGAATTTGTGGAGTTTTGAGAGTATTGTTTGTTTGAGTTTCTTTTTACTAATTCGGTTTTTGTTTTTGGGAATTTTGTAATGTACTTTTTGGTGGCTCTAGTTCACCATGACTTTATCTTAGCACTTTAATTTTTCTTTAGTATTTTTATAATTGCATGAGTACTTTTTGAAATTTAAGTGTGTTTTTAATCAAATTGGTTTACCAACAGTTCTATTTAATCGTTCTTACGCTTAAGTCAAGCCTAAAGCAACCAAGAATTGTTCGCAAAGAAAGAAGCATAGGATACTTCGAGTGGTGATGATAAGAATTAGTGTCGGCATTTCAAGGTACACTTTATTGCTTTCTAGACTTAACATGAGTAGTTTAATGGTGTGTGCAAATTTCAGTTCATAATTTCATTGAAGTATATGTCAGTGTGAATCAAAATAGGACTTAACCACTTGTGAGGAAGCTTTCCATTGTGCACTAAAAAAAAAAGCGGGAAACCGAGCATTATTTTGACTCATTCTTATCATGCTAAATCATGCATCAATCTAATGTTGTGTAAAATTTTTGAAAATGATAGAGGCATTGCTTTTGAGAAAAACCACTTGACCAAAAAGCTTAAATCAACTAACCTTGTGAGGAGTAATCCTTAGTTAACCCCCTTTGAGCTTATTTTAGGATTCATTTGATTGATCATTGTAAAATCAATTGAAAATTGTGGAATAAATGAATCCTAATTTCTTTCGTGTCAGTTGAAACCTCAAACCGAGTTGTTTGCAAAATTTTGCCTTTTGCTTATGTCTAAGTAGGGAGCATTTTTGAATAAATTTGGTTTTGGAATCTAAAGTTGGGGAGAGTAAAGTGAAAAGTTGATTAGAAACTTGGAAAAGTGAGTTTCTATGAAAGGGTAAGAATATGAATAGAAACAAGAAAAAGAAATCACCCTTGAAACCATAGAGCAAAAAAAAAAAAAAAAAAAAATGCTCATGGTTGTGTGGATTTGAAAAGAAAAAGAAACAGATAGGGACCAAGGAAAAGGAAATTGTGTAGAGTTGAATCTTTGGGAATGCTCCCTTAGGACAGGCAATTTGGTTGAATTCCCTTAATCTTATCCTTCCTTGTAACCTAAGCCACATTATAACCTTTGAAAGACCTCTTGATTCTCATTTTTCACATAATTTGGTACTTGTTGTGATAACCGCATGATTTGAGTTGTTGTTGATTTAACTGCTTGGATGAGTGAAAGTAACCCTTCATGTTATTCATCGATATTGATGTGTGTGTAAGTTTGATTCAATTTTGACATGTATGACTTTGAAATCCTTGGAATGATTTTTGCACTTTACCATTTCCCTTATTTATGTTTTGTCTAGAGTTGAGATAAGTGAATTGAGAAAACGCCAAACGCTTTTGAACCATTTGAATGTCCTTGATGAATTCTTGTTTAAATCTTTTGTGTCATGACTTTGGTTGTAAGGGTGGAAACTTTTGTTTAGGGACAAACAAAATGCTAAGTTGGGGAGAGTTGTTAGGGACCAATTAGTACTACTTTTTATACCATTTTATTGGTCCCTTTTACCAAGTTTTGATGTAATTACACACTTTTATCTTCACTATTTTGTATAAATGCAATTAGGTTTAATTTATTTTGTTTTGAATAGTTATTTCACATTTTTGTTAGCTTTGTAGAATTGTGGATAAGCAAGACCTTGGATTGCAACAATACATTTTGGAGGAAGCTTGCCAAACAAGGAAGCTGGAGAAGCAACAGTTCGCGCCGCGAACTTCCTTCGCGCCGCGAAGGCTGCGAATCCAGCAAGCTGACCAAGGGTCAAAAGTGCTGCTGTGCAGGAAAAGTTAATTGCCATTTTGATGTCTGCCTGGGAATTGCTTTTCTGCTTTAGAATAAAAGTCCAATTAGGGAAATGTCAACCTTTTTTGGTGGAGACAAAATAGCTTAACCTAGGGCATTGAAACATTATTCATGATCATTGACACATTGTTCTTGAGAGCTTTTTGCAAGAGAGAAAAACAGAGTTTTTCTTATTGAACTTTCTGCTTTGTAACAATGGTGATGAGGAGCTAAACTCCCTTTTGTCAAGATTGGAGGTAGTAGCTATTCTCATCTGTTTATGTATTCACTTTGATTTATATATGAGATAAGGATTGTTGATGTATTGAATACTGTTTTTGCTTTAAGTTGAAAACCAGATTTGAGTAGTTGTCGAGAGAGATTACTCGAGTTTAGACATAAAACAGATTTTCAAGTAGTGAATAAGTTGTAGAGATAGATTTATTCATTACTATTCTTTGATATTGAACATTAAAGATTGCTATATTGATAGTTAGGTGGAGAGATCGTCTAAGGATCAATATAGTGATTATCACGATATCATTTAGACATAAATGACTTTGAGAGGATATTTGAACATCATCAATAATCTTGAATCTACTTATTTATCATAGAGAATCATAGACATTTGAAATAGTGAACTCCAATCTTGCCAAACTTCTATATTTGATTAAAACCACTTCATAGTTTTTGTTAATTTTCAGTCACAAAATATTTCTCCAAACAAAACAACCCTGTTACTTTCTAAACTTATAACATTTGAATTATAGAACGGCGGTAATATTAACCAATCTCTGTGGATACGATACAAAAATATTTGCCGAAGATATACTTTTCAACAATATCCTGAATAACATGATTTTATTGATTGAATGGCCTCTGAATATGCATTTACATCGGGAAGCAATCCCTGGAAAGAGGTAATTGCACAAAAGATAAAAACAGAAATAATCTAATGGCAATGTGAAATGGATTTCTATCGGGTTCCAATTCTGCTATGACTTGCTCGTCTTCACGATCCTCCAGAAGACCAGCTTTTCGAAAAAGGTGATTGGACTATTTCTATCCTTCGAAAGTTTCTAGTTATCGACATGAGATGAGATTCATAACTACTCAGAACGTAGTCATTCGCTTAATCCCTAACTTTTGCCTGGATCACCCTTTCGGGTTTTCAATCCACCGGGATACCCATTTTTGCCTAAGTTACCCTTTCAGGTTTTCAACTTACCGGGTGTACAATCTTTTCATTTTTAATCCCTAATTTTCGCCCGAACCTTTTTCCTTTTCTTGGTTCGTCGGGATGCCCATTTTTTTTCCTGGACCACTCTTTTATTGTCCAGCGGGGCTATTTTATGCGAAGTATTTTTTAACTGCGTCTGAGTTCACAGGGGAAGTGAAGTTTTCACCGTCCATAGTTGCAAGCATTAAGGCCCCACCATCAAAAACCTTGGTGACAATATACGGTCCCTCATAGTTAGGAGTCCACTTGCCCCTATGATCTGTCTGAGAAGGAAGGATCCTTTTCAACACTAAATCTCCGACTTGGAAACACTGAGGATGCACTTTCCGATCAAAGGCTATCTTCATCCGACTCTGATACAACTGCCCATGACAAATGGCTGCCATTCGCTTCTCTTCAATAAGACTCAACTCGTTGAATCTTGTTCGAATCCATTCAGCTTCGTCCAACTTGACATCCAACAGGACTCTTAGGGAAGGAATCTCCACTTCAACAGGCAGGACCGCTTCCATACCATAGACAAGGGAGTAAGGGGTTGCCCCGGTCGATGTACGTACTGAGGTACGGTACCCATGCAAGGCGAAGGGTAGCATCTCATGCCAATCTCTGTACGTAACGACCATCTTCTGCACAATCTTCTTTATGTTTTTATTTGCTGCCTCAACAGCACCGTTCATCTTAGAACGATAGGGGGAAGAATTGTGGTGTTGAATGTTGAAGCTCTGACACAACTCCTTCATCATTTTGTTATTGAGATTGGAACCATTATCAGTAATGATTCTTTCGGGAACCCCATAACGACAAATAATTTCTTTCTTGATGAATCGGGCAACCACATGTCTGGTGACATTCGCAAATGACGCTGCTTCGACCCACTTGGTGAAATAGTCGATGGCAACAAGGATGAAGCGATGCCCATTGGAAGCAGTCGGCTTAATCTTTCCAATCATGTCAATGCCCCACATAGCAAACGGCCACGGCGAAGACATCACATTCAGAGGATTTGGCGGCACATGCACCTTATCAGCATAAATCTGGCATTTATGACACTTCCGAGCATATTTGAAACAATCTGATTCCATGGTCATCCAATAATAACCCGCTCTCAACAATTTCTTAGCCATTGCTGTAAGTTGTAAAAGCGCTTTAGAGGGGGGGTGAATTAGGTGATAAAAATTTCTTCGATCTAGTTTCCGGTTTTTGGATATTTTTGTTTAAGTGCGGAAAATTAAAATGCGGAAAGTAAACGACACCGGAAATTATAGTGGTTCCCTTCACAATCCGAAGGTACATCCACTCCCCTTTCACACGAAAGAGAATTCACTATAGTTAGAAATGGTACAGCCTATTCACACAACCAGTGAAGCCTACTATCTAACCTATAGATAAAACAAGTGTATGAAGAACAATCCTCTTCAAACACCAACCCTTGTGTCCAACAATCCTGGATCACAAGTCAAACAGAAATAATTCTATGAATGATTTGAGTAAAGTATAGTACTATCAATCTTCTCTTGATTGATCTTCTCCTTATGTAACAATCACTTTAATAATGTACAAGCAAGTGTTCAAGTGTATGATGAAACTTAGATGAATAATATATGAAAGTTTGATGCACAAGTTTTACACTTTTGAAAGTTTTATGAACACTTTGTGAAAATGAATATTTTATGTAAATGATTGTTTTTGAAGTTTTATGCAAAGGAGGTGTCTTTGAAATTCTGACATTATGATGTTTATATATTGCTAAAACATCTCTACAAAAAGGTATCAAAGATGAGGGGATGCCATGATTCATTTGAGAAAATTTTTAGACACAACAAAAGTAAAAAAAACTGTTTCAAAATGCTGCAAATTACGGCGGTTCAAAACGCCATAATTTACTAACAACTGCACGTTTAAAATATTCAAATATTCAAATTTCAAAAGGAAAAAACTGTTTCAAAACGCTGCAAATTACGGCGGTTCAAAACGCCATAATTTACCAACAACTGCATGTTTAAAAATATTAAAATTTCAAACGCTGCAAATTACGGCGGTTCAAAACGCCATAATTTACCTACAACTGCATGTTTTAAAAAATATTCAAATTTAAAAAGTAAAAAGGATTTAAAAACAATTCTTTAATAGCATGAAACTCATGGCATATATTTTCTAACACCCTTAAACTTATATAGCATGCAGGAGACACTTTTGAACACTTGCATAAACATTATCAAGAGATGAATGTTATACCTTTGATCAATCCAAGATAAATCTTCAAGACTTTAAATAATATGAAATCTTGTTCTCGCTTCAATGTCTTGATCCATTTCCTTTTTGAGCATGCATAACATCTTGAATGAATAATGTTGTCTTCATCAAAACCATTTAGAGGCTTGCCTTCACATTCTCCCCCTTTTTGATGATGACAACCCAATTTTGAAAGTTTGCTCTACTTTTGTTTCTCTAACACACAAGGCTCCCCCTTGATCAACGCTCCCCCTAAATTCATGATTTTTAGAGAGTCTTTTCTAGCTGCATTTTGTTAGAGAAAAACAAACACACAAACACATATTTCTTCTCCCCCTTTGTCATTAGCAAAAAGGAAGAAACTTAAAAAAGAAAAGCAGACAAGCATACACACATTATGTGATCATTAGATAAGTATTCAAGCACATGCACTAACCATAAACACATATACCAAAAATATTAAAAATTCTGGATTTTTAAAGCTAATGCAGAAGTGCTGTTTTGGAGGCGTTAACCTGTTAACCGATTCCGTTAACCTGTTAACGGGCTAAAATTTTCAAAAAATAATTAAAAAACAGCAGCTCTGTTTGAAACAATGGGAAAAAATTTTACAAAAAAATTTTCACAGAGTATTAGCACTTATCAATACGCAACTTTCGATCAAAAAATATTTTAAAACGGATAATTTTTGGACATGCGAAAGTAAGAAAAACTAAAAAACGGCGAAACGGAAGTGCTAGCATTGCATAACATAAAAATTGAAAATAAACATATTTTAAGTTACTATACCACATAACAAGCAATGTTAAGAAAGGTTAGATGTCACCTTCATTGAGAATACCAAGTTCTCGCCGAATCTTGAAGAATTGCTCTTTAGCCAATGGTTTAGTGAATATGAGTGCTTCAACTTTGCCAATGCCAAGAATTATTCCTTTAAGGTATTCCCCATATGTGAAATAACTCTTGGACCTTGGAACTAGATTTGAAAGTTAGTTTATTTCCTCCCATCAAAAACTTAGAACAACCACTTTATCAATAAAGCAGAGATTTTGAAGTGGTCTCCAAGTAAACCTACAAAACAATTAAGTTTTATTTGGTACCCAAATTGCTTTGGGTCCTTGGTAGTTAGTACCCTTTTTAACCCACACATAATGCCCTTTTGGAACGCGAAAGTTTCTCACATAACAAGCATTAGGTGTGTGGCCTTTGATTCCACGGTAAAAACAGGTAGGTTGAAAATCACTTCTATATCTAGAAACATAATTCTTCTTCTTAACAATCATTTTATTTTTATGACTTTGATGCACACTTTTAGAATTGTTTCCTTTTTCTTTATCAACTTGTTCACTTGCTTTAACAAAAATGGTCTTATTTGTGCTTGGTTTCGAAAACTTAGAATATCCTAATCCACTTTTATCATTAGAATATCTTTGATGCTTAAGAATTTCCTCCAAGCCAATTTGACCTTTTTCATATCTTTCTAAAACTCTTTTAAGTTGAACAATTTGAAAAGATAAAGATTCACAATTCTTACATACAAGACTTTGTTTTTCATCCATCAATTTTTGTTTTCCACTTTCAATATATTTTTCCAAAGCAATATTTTTTTCTTCTAAGGATGAAATTTGTTTCCTTTGGGATGAAATACTTTTATACAAGGTCTTGCATTCTTTTAAGAGTTCATCTATAACATCTTGTGTGTCATTGTCATAAACTGAAAAATTGCTACTAACCTCATCGATTTCTTTATCGGAGTGATGTGAAGCCATAAGAGCCATGTTCGCACAATCATCGCTTTCCGATCCCGAGGATGAACTGATCTCATTATCGTCCCAAGCGACGTAAGCCTTTTTGATTTTGAATTCCTTCTTTCCTTTGAGTCCTCCTTTCTTTGCAAGTTTTGGGCAATCCGGCTTTATGTGACCTTGCTGTCCACATTCATAACACGTGACGTCTTGCATTGATGTGGATGCTTCCTTTTTCCTGAAATGTTTATTCTTTTTAGGATAAGAGAAATTTTTATTTTTATTAAAAAACTTACCAAGCTTCTTCACAAGAAGCCTAAAGTTCTCATCTTCGGACGTCTCATCGTCTTTGTCATTTCTTGAATCAACTTTCAAGGCAATGCTCTTGAATTTCTTTTCTAGACCTTCGTGCTTCTCGAGCCTTCCAAGTTCCAATTCGTGTTCTTGAAGTTTGCCAAATAGAGACGCGGATGTCATCGTTGAGAGACTTTTCTTTTCCGAAATAGCGGTCACTTTCGGTTGCCATTCTCTTGTCAAAGATCTTAGGACTTTCAGGTTGAGATCATCATTAGTGAAAGTTTTACCGAGAGCAATCAAGTGATGGCAACAAGGATGAAGCGATGCCCATTGGAAGCAGTCGGCTTAATCTTTCCAATCATGTCAATGCCCCACATAGCAAACGGCCACGGCGAAGACATCACATTCAGAGGATTTGGCGGCACATGCACCTTATCAGCATAAATCTGGCATTTATGACACTTCCGAGCATATTTGAAACAATCTGATTCCATGGTCATCCAATAATAACCCGCTCTCAACAATTTCTTAGCCATTGCATGTCCGCCGGCATGAGTACCGAAGGAACCTTCGTGAACTTCTTGCATTAACATGTCCGCTTCGTGTTTGTCCATGCATCTGAGCAAAACCATGTCGAAGTTCCTCTTATACAGCACATCGTCTTTGTTCAGGAAGAAACTGCCTGCCAATCTTCTCAAAGTCTTTCTGTCATTGTTGGACGCCCCTGCAGGGTACTCTTGATTCTTCAGAAAGCACTTGATGTCGTGATACCAGGGCTTGTCATCAACTATCAGTTCAGCAGCAAACACATACGCGGCCCTGTCGAGGTGCATAACATCAATCCTGGGAGCGTGGTTTCACCGAGTCACCTTGATCATGGAGGATAGAGTAGCAAGAGCATCTGCCATCTGGTTTTCGTCACGAGGTATATGATGCAGCTTTACTGTTATGAAGAAGGTCAACAGTCTTCTCGTGTAATCTCTGTAGGGGACCAGAGTAGGATGGAGAGTATTCCAATCACCATTCACTTGATTGATCACCAAAGCTGAATCTCTGAAGATGTCCAAAGTCTTGATTCTCAAATCAATGGCTTGCTCAATACCCAAGATACAGGCCTCGTACTCATCTTCATTATTGGTGCACTCGAAGGTCAGACGAGCGGTGAAAGGCATGTGGGCACCTTTCGGAGTGGTAATGACAGCAGCAATTCCACTTCCTCTGGCATTGACGGCCCCATCAAACAACAAAGTCCACTTTTCGTCTGGATCAGGTCGCTCCTCAACAACTGGCTCTTCACAGTCTTTCATCTTGAGGAACATGATGTCTTCATCTGGAAAATCAAACTTCATCGGCTCATAATCATCAATCGGTTGCTGAGCAAGATAGTCTGACAGAATACTCCCTTTGATGGCTTTCTGGGATGTATACTGGATGTCGTACTCTGTCAGTACCATTTGCCAACGAGCAACTCTTCCGGTGAGAGCTGGCTTCTCGAATATGTACTTGACTGGATCCATCTTGGAGATCAATAAGGTTGTGTGAGTCAGCATGTATTGTCTCAATCGCTTAGCAGCCCATGCAAGTGCACAACATGTCTTTTCAAGCATCGAGTATCTCGACTCGCAGTCTGTGAATTTTTTACTCAGGTAGTAGATGGCATGCTCTTTCCTACCTGTCTCGTCGTGTTGACCGAGAACACAACCCATGGAATTGTCTAGTACTGTCAAGTACATAATCAGCGGTCTCCCTGGGACTGGAGGCATGAGGATAGGAGGACTCTGCAAATACTCTTTTATTTTCTCAAAAGCCCTTTGACAATCATCGTTTCACCTGATAGCCTGATCTTTCCTCAGCAACTTGAAAATTGGCTCACACGTGGTTGTTAGGTGAGAGATGAACCTTGCAATGTAGTTCAACCTCCCTAAGAAACCACGAACTTGTTTCTCTGTTCTTGGCTCAGGCATTTCTTGTATCGCTTTTACCTTGTCAGGATCCACCTCAATCCCTTTTCCACTAACAATAAAACCCAGTAGCTTTCCAGATCTCACCCCGAAAGTGCACTTGTTCGGATTAAGCCTCAGCTTGAATTTCCTTAACCGTTCAAACAGTTTCTGCAGATTCACCAAATGTTCTTCTTCTGTTTGAGATTTGGCAATCATATCGTCCACATAAACCTCGATTTCATGATGAATCATATCATGGAACAGAGTCACCATAGCTCGTTGATATGTTGCCCCAGCGTTTTTCAGACCAAACGACATCACCTTGTAGCAGAAGGTGCCCCATGGGGTTATGAAAGTTGTCTTCTCCATGTCTTCTGGTGCCATCTTGATTTGGTTATAGCCAGAAAAGCCATCCATGAAGGAGAATACCGAGAGCTGAGTTGTGTTATCCACAAAAACGTCGATGTGAGGTAATGAGAAATCATCTTTAGGACTGGCTCTGTTCAGATCCCGGTAGTCAACACACATTCGTACCTTCCCATCCTTCTTAGGTACTGGGACGATATTTGCAACCCATGGCGGATAATTGGTAACTGCTAGAAACCCCGCATCCAACTGCTTTTGCACTTCCTCCTTTATCTTGACAGCCATCTCTGGTCTTGTTCTTCTGAGCTTCTGCTTGACCGGAGGACAATCCTCTTTGAGAGGCAATCGGTGTTCCACAATGTCCGTGTCGAGCCCTGGCATGTCCTGATAAGACCAAGCGAAGATGTCGACGTACTCTTGCAACAGTTCAATCAACCCCTTCTTCACATCATCTTCCAAAGTAACCCCTATCTTGATTTCTCTCTTGACGTCCTCGGTGCCAAGATTAATCACTTCAGTAGACTCTTGATGCGGTTGAATGACCCTTTCCTCTTGCTTTAACAGCCTGGCAAGTTCTTCAGGGAGTTCACAGTCTTCATCACCCTCCTCTTCAGCTTGGAAGATTGGATTTTCGAAGTCGAAGCGAGCCATAGCAGAACCGTTATCAATAGGATCCGGTGATGTGCATCTGCACGAGTGATGATATGTGCTTATGAGTGTGAAAAAGTGAAAATTAAACAAACATTGCCAAATATATTTTTGATTTTTTGAAAACTGCAAAAATAGAAAGACAGTGAACAAAATTTTGAATGCAAAAGACGTCATTTATTTATGATAAAAATGTAGTTATCACATAGATGAGCCCTACAATGAGTCATTACGCCCTGGGCGGAACATAAGACTTGGACATGCATGAATAAACAAATAAAAATTACTCCTCTAGAAGAGTGACTTGGACAATCTCTTTAGAAGACCAATTGTTGATGACTTCACCCGGGATCCTCGGACGCACCCAGTTGTCAATGTCGTAATCACTATCCCCATCTTCTTCGTTGATTGCAGAGATCTGGCCATACTGAATGATGCCCGCGCTGGAGAAAGTAATCGGCCCCTAACGAGTCTGAAGTGCTGAAGTTGTAGAAGTCAGAGTTGGCTGGTACCCAATCCCGAACTTGTCGTCTTTCATTGGTAACTCCAACAGACGTCCCCAACCGGGAGCAACACCTGAATCCACCAAGGCTTGTGCCTGCTTGAAAGATGAGATAGAGGCACCCGCCTTAACCTCTTCCACCGGAGTTGCATCCTTGATCTGAACTGACTCAAAGGCCTGACATAGGGTCTCATGAATTTCACCTTCTATCTACATACTTGAATGTAGACATGTTACTGACCAGGATGTCCTCCTCACCACAGACGGTGATAATTCGCTCGTTGACCGGGAACTTAATCTTCTGATGTAGAGTTGAAGAGACTGCCCCAGCATTGTGGATCCAAGGACGACCCAGCAGGCAACTATACGAGGGACTGATATCCATCACATAGAAGACAGTGTTGAAGGTTTGTGATCCAATCAGGATTGGCAATTCTACCTCTCCAAACACCGACCTCTTAGAACCATCGAAGGCTCTCACCACGAGATTAGAAGGCTTCAAGACCAAACTTTCTACTTCTAACCTTGACAGGGCTCTCTTGGGTAGCACATTGAGAGAGGAGCCTGTATCCACCAGAACATGTGATAACACAGTGTCTCTGCATTCCATCGAGATGTGAAAAGCCTTGTTATGATTGCGTCCGGCTGGTGTTAAGTTAGAATCGGTAAAACCCAACCCGTTGCTTGCATGAACATTGGCAACGATCCCTTCTAGTTGGTTTACCGAGATTTCTTGAGGCACATATGCAGCATTAAGAACCTTCAGAAGTGCCTCCCTGTGTGCCTCCGAACACAACAAGAGTGAGAGAATGGATATCTTGGACGGAGTCTGAATCAACTGATCGACTACCTTGTAATCGCTTTTCTTTATGATTCTCAGAAGCTCGTCCACATCCTTCGCAAAAGTGGGCTCAGAACCAGCTTGGGGTGTAGAGGTACCCTCATTCACGATTTGCTTGCCTTTGGCCTTAGCTGCGGCATCAGCACTATCAGCTTGGCTAACCGGTGGTGAGAACAATCTACCACTCCTGGTGAATCGCCCGATTCCACCAACATTGTCCACTGCGGGACCTTCAACTTCAAGTTCAGGATTCTGACCCTCTTCTACTTTCAGTGGCCGTTCCACCCTATGATCGTGCGTGTATACACTCCCCCCATAATGCCACGGAATGGCCCTTTCACTGGTGAAAGGTAAAGGACCAGGGGTTGTGATGGTCATAGTAGATTGTCGCACTGGTGGCACGGGTTGCGCTTCTGGCACACTGATCTGATTAGTTGAGTAGAAAATAGTGATAGTAGCAACATCACAGTCGTACTCAGAAATCTCATTCATTGAAGCATAAACATCTGAAACATCGGAATCAAGTTCAATTACATCAGCATCAACCACATAGTTTGGGATATTAGCAACAACATTGGAAAAATTAAATACATCATTACGAGTTACAGAATCAGCAGGAACAACATCTGTGAATTCTTCAACAGCATCTTCAAACACCCCTTCAGCTACCCCTTCAGCAAACTCTTTGACAGACAAGTCTTCAACTTGGAGGATACCATTGTCAAGCAAGACCTGGATACCCTGCTGCAGCTTCAAGTAACCCTTGCCCTGTATAGCACAATCCAAACAATCCTTCCCACAACCGGGGAAAACATCGGCCTTCAGCAAGCATTCTTTAATCTCCAACAGCGGAGTCTTCAACTTCAACACATCCTTAATGGACTTGGCTTCCCCTTCCAGCATATTAACGTTTGCACCACCATGCTGCGGCATGGGGTTGTTGACGACATTAGGATCCGGTGCAAGGTTGACGGCCTTTGAATCTATGAGGTCCTGAATTACATGCTTAAAAGCTTTGCAGTTCTCAATATTATGGCCAGGTGCCCGAGAGTGGAAGCTACACCTAGCGTTGGCGTCGTAACCCACCGGAAGCCTACCAACAGGAGGAGTTAGAGTGCGTAACTGCACAAGTTGTAATTGTTGAAGACTAGAAAGCAACTGAGCGTACGACATTGGAAGAGTGTCGAAACGCCGATCCATTATCCTTTGCCTCTGTTGATAGGCGGGTCTATTACCCGGTTGTTGTTGTTGTTGGTACTGAGTTTGTTGACGTTGTGGTTGTTGTTGTAGTGGTGCTGCGGCTGGAATGGTCACAGCCGCAACATACGGTTGTTGATGGTAAGTCTGAAAACTGTTCCTCCGGACACCTCTGCTCTGATATGAAGTCAAAGAATTCACTCCCCCCTCTCTCTGCTTATGCCCTCCAATGAACGAATTTTTTACCCCTGATGAAGATCCACCTCCATTTTGGATCTTGCAGGTCTTCAGGTAATTCTCCACCCTCTCTCCGGTAGAGACCACATCAGCAAAGTTGGAGGCATTGCACCCCACCAGACGCTCCAGGTAAGGTCCAGGAAGCGTATTCATGAACATGTTGGCCATTTCCTATTCCAACATAGGAGGCTGAACACGAGAAGCTGTCTCTCTCCAGCGTTGGGCGTATTCCCTGAAGCACTCATTGCTTTTATGAGACAGATTCTGAAGTTGAGTTCTATCCGGAGCCATGTCTGCATTATACTGATACTACTTCACGAAAGCCTCCGCCAAATCCCTCCAGCAGCGGATGTGGGCTCTATCCAGCCTCATGTACCATTCCAAGGATGCCCCAGCTAGGCTGTCTTGGAAGAAGTACATAAGTAGCTTCTCGTCATCGGAGTATGCAACCATTTTACGGAAATAGGCTTGCACGTGAGTTTTGGGGCAAGAGTTGCCATTGTATTTGTCAAAGACTGGGACTTTGAATTTTGGTGGCACCCTCACGCCTGGGACCAACCCCAAGTCAGAAACGTCCACCCCCAGAGGGTTTTGTCCTTCCACCGCCTTCAGCCTCTCCTCTAATCTCCTGAACATGGGGTCCATGCCATGTCCCATGCCAAAGTCTTCCTGCATCTGGGTGAACTGGTCGTCCTGATCATCATGGACGGGCTGTTGGTCGGAGTTGACATGCGGGATCGGGGTAGGCCCCGGTCCACTAGGTCCGTTAACCTCTCCAGCTGGAGGATCAGTCAACGTCTGTGGTTGGGTAGTGGCGGGATTCCTCTGCATCATCTGCCTGAGCTCTTGTTGTCCCTGAGCCACCCCTTGAACCACATCCATGAATTGGGTCATGCGGATCCTCATCTCGGCGAGCTCTGCTTGTAGGCTTTCCATTGCTCTCTGCTGGTTTCTACGGGTACCGTACCGGTGAATTCCTGAATCAGCTATCCTGCTAGTGGAACACCAAATAATATGAGAACACCGCAGCGGTACCTGTTATGCAAGATATGAAAATGAATATGTAAATGCAATGACATGTTTATCAAATCCAAAAGGTATTCTACCCCCTTGATTCTAGTCTCACATCAGGTGAATAGTGCAAGAAGACTGAGTCATGGATAAACTTCTGAGATCAAGATGCAATAAAGGGAAACCATCATACAAATGAGTTCAAGGAAAGGGGCCTTAGCCAAAAATACATCAAAAGAGGATCTCCACAACAAGCCTGTGGATCATCACTACACAACAACAAAGCAATAAGTAAAGAGAGGAACAAAAATCAGGAATCAGGCTCCTGTATACAAACCATAAGGACTGCTCCTCACTTCATCCAGTAATGCCACCGTGTCGGGATGATCTGGAGATTCTGTCAAACGCCGGATAAGCATATTCCTCTTGTGAATGATCCCATCCAGTTCGTTGATGTGCTCTCTGTAGTAATTCCTATCATCTTCTCTGAATACCTCTTCAAGTCTGGATTTCTTCAAACCTGCCAGCACCTTGAGTTCTTCAATCTGTCTTCGAGCCTCATTGAGTTGATCTGTGATGTAACCATTAGTAGAATGGGCGCACAGAAGCTCATTGTTCTTCTCCTTCAGCAAAGTCTTCAATTTCTCCATCTGACCAGTCAGTTCGGCCACCATCTCCTCCTCCTTTGCCTTCCAAGAAGTTGAAAATGCATCCCATTGCTCTTGCCACCCAGCTAATTTACCATGAGCATCCATTAACTGTTGCTTGACTCGCCTCAACTCAGAACTAGATGATCCCAAGGCCTTGTCTGTCTTCCTGAAGAAGTCCACCTCCACAGCTAATTTCCTCTTTGCTTCCTCTTGCAATCTGACGGCTTCCCCCTTCTGATATTCTGCCTCATGGAATTGATGCATACAGTCTTGCAACTTCGCACTTAACTCCAAGTTCTCGGTTTGAAGTCCCTCCATGGCATTCTTCAATTTGTCATACTCCTCTAGGCTCACCATTGTTGATTGCTCAGGAGTAGGTGGATACAAAGGTTCTTCAATAGGAAACGGCAGACCAAACTCTTCGACTCTTCCTTGAAGCCACTCTCCATACTGAGGGTAAGTTCTACAATCTCCTTTTCCAAGCACAGTTCTTCCTCTCTTGATCACCTTGAGCCAGGCCTGAGCTGCCTTACGGGATATAGTCAAATCAGACGAAGAATGGAAAAACAGAGATTCTTCCACATCCTTTTCCAAAGGCGGAGTTCTTAAAGCATATCCAAACTGTCTAACTGCTAGAGAAGGACTATAGTTGATTCCTCCTCTTCTTCCTACCAACGGTACATTTGGGAAGTTCTCACAATTGTGAATAATATCCGCCCGAAGCAAGCTCCGGTCAGACCACCAAGAAATATCTTCAGCTCTCAACCCCATCAATCTCTTCGACCAACTCAACGAGTCCTCGACATCAACGAACGCTCCTGATTTGGGTAGGTGAGAACTGAACCACTTATAAAACAAAGGCGCACAACAATTCAACAATCCTCCTTTTCTATTATCATTCCTGTGGTGCACCGAATGAAAGAAATCTCCTAGCAAGGTCGGCACTGGATTTCCCAACATGAAGAGGCGTATTGCGTCCATGTCCACAAATTTGGCAACATTAGGGAACATGACAATCCCATACACACAAAGAGCCAACACAACATTGAAACCTCTCTGGTCACCATCTTCAAGTTTCTTCTTTACTTCTCCCAGTAAGAAACTCAAATGAAAACCACTGACTCCTCCCTTCTGACACATATTAGCCTTCAAGACTGATTTCCCCAAATATGTGGCCGAAGCAACCTTGCTGAGATCGGGCAGAAACTCAGAACTGTAGAACAACAACTGTGACTTGATAGGAACTCTGAGAAAACTGGCAATCTCCTCCAAAGTAGGGACCAAAATATAATTCGGGAATGTGAAACACCTCAATAGAGGGTCATAGAACTGCAGCAGTGTGAATAGAGCATCATGTTGATCCTTGGAAAGAACCGTGACGAAACTTAGAATCAAACCGTAATCCTTTCGGAATCCTTCTAGAGAATCAGGATCCATTAACTTCATCAACTGTTGAATAGGCTCCAGACAGACCACCAGAAACTTGTAGGCGACATGTCTCTTTCTGCCAATATCCATCTTAAGAGAACCAGAAAAACCCTGACCGGAATCAAGAAGAAGATGTAAACCCCCTAGAAATGGATAAACATGTGTTAAATGATATGAATGCAGAATGATGTGATGCAATGCAGTGTCATGGAAATCAAGATTGCTGTATCTGCTTGAACATCTGTCGGGTTGCACTGTCTGAAGAGAAACCCACTGAGGAATATAATACAAGATCAAAACTCTGCTTCAGAAAACCGGGTTGGTTGGAGGTTAAGGTTTCCTAAATTTAGCCCGCCCCTCACTGGTAGGTTCTAAGAACAAAAGTTTGTCAGCTTCAGCCCTTCAGTCGAGAATAATACGTTTACCACTAAAGGTTTGGCATTATTACGGGACAAAAGACCTCCACTGACTCCCCTCAACAGGATATCCTAAAGCAAGTTCCCACTCTCGGGGTCCTCGGATTGAGCAGCGAGAATGCGCCCACCAGAGCTAACAGAATCACGTCTCGGAGGAGAGGCCTTGACTGAGTCCTCGGGAAATGGTCACCAGAGTCGATGATTTCTAGAGGAACATTTGTCGTTATGGAACACCCATAGGACATAATATATCCAAAAGAAACCTCGTCTGGATGTGGGTTTCATGAACGACTTAACGTAGCAAGATACCACGCAAGCCTCATGACTATCCACTCTAACACCTATGTGTACACTCAAGCCTGGGTAGTGGGCTTATCTCTCATAAAATATCCCATCCCAACAAACAGTCAACCCACAGAACCCACAAATACAGCAAACATATGTACATGAATGCAATAAGGTAAAGCAGGTAAATGCTGAAAATAAATAACTGTACAAAAGAATAAACACCCAACAAACAAGAAACCTACAAAAGCTAGGAGGGACTCGCTTAGGGAAACCAGGTCCCCAACAGAGTCGCCAGCTGTCGCAGCCTAAAAAATATAGTATGCGAAAAAACAACCGACGAAGAAGAAATGACAGAAGAGTCGCCACCGTGTGTTATTTATCTCAAAGGAGGGAAAGGAAACGCTCGAAGTAAACCTGGAGAAAGGAAAGGAAAAGACAAGGTCTCGCAACCAAATCTTGGGTTCGGGAGTCGATTATACGAAGGGAAGGTATTAGCACCCCTACGCCTCTGTAGTACTCTACGGGATCCACTCTTGTTGTTCTTGTCTAAAGGGTGTGTGTTTATCTAAGGTACTATTTACTAAAAGAGAAAGGGTCAAAAGAAAATGACTCGCATGGATGTCACATCCACTGCATACGTATCTCATTTGGGTATGAGAATCAGAGTCTTCGTAGCTCGGCTACCTATGGGTTAAAGAGATGTGTGCTCGCTAAGACATCGCGTCTTTTGCCTACGTATCTCATCTGGAATGAGAATCAGAGCAAAACGTAGTTCAGCTAACTACGGGAACAAAGGTCTCGATTGCAACTAGGGTAAGAGAAAGGGAAGGTCTCGATCGCAATGAGGGCGAGAGAAAAGAATCGCAACGAGGGCGAAGGCAAACAAGGATTAGTTGTTAGTTGCCAGTCAAACTCGGCAAGACATCGCATCTTGTGCCTACGTATCTCATCTGAACATGAGAATCAGAGTCGCCGTAGTTCGGCTACATAGGGATTGCCATCTGAACATGGACTTACAAAGGAGGACACCATTTGTGTCAAAGGAGAGTGGGCAATGTGTGCACGTCCTAGCAACAGGTGTCGCAGCTCGCTGAATCGAGTCTTAGGCAGTTACCTCTTTGCAATAGAACGGACCACATGCCACAGGATCGAAGACGCATAGAAGGTCTAAAAATGGGGAAGCTCTGCCCTAGAGTTGTCATGCAATGTACTTAAGTGTTAGGATTTACAAATGGGAATATCTACCTAATGTTAGCATGCAAAGAATATGGGAATTCTACCTATGTTATCATACAAAAGAATAAGGGAATGCTACCTATGTTATCATAGAAAAGAATATGGGAATTCTACCTATGTTATCATACAAAAGAATAAGGGAATACTACCTATGTTATCATACAAAGGGTTCTACCTAATGGGTGCTACCTAAACGGAACAAGAATCGACGAATGGAGCAAGGTGAGGAGCTAGGGATAAGGGTAGATGGCGATGCATGAAGCAATCGACTTACAAGGTTGATGGCGATGCATAAAGCAATCGACTTACAAGGTTGATGGCGATGCATAAAGCAATCGACTTACAAGGTTGATGGCGATGCATAAAGCAATCGACTTACAAGGTTGATGGATGAATACGTGCTGGTTCTGTTAGGTTTTGAAAAATGATTACTCGACGTTGGATCGAGGTTTTGATCTTGTTTTGAAATGGTTATCGAATGTTCATTTTAATTCTTGTATTAACAGATGAATAAAGAAGGAAATAATAAACATTATACATTTCATGGGAGAGGGATACATTTGTTATGAATGGGGATTGTTCATGGCAATCAAACAAATAAGAATAAATGCCTCATACATCATACAAGTAGGCAACAATTATTAATTAGACATATAAGATATATAAACAAGTATATGATCAAGTCAAATAATCAAAGAATGAAATAATAAGACATTAAAAAATTTATGACAAGTATAAACATGTTAAACAATCAAACAATAGAAGCATGGATGAAAGAAACAAGTGTAAAAAATATCAGATGAAATCCGACAAGTGAAACTATGCACACAAAGAACCAACGAATAATTTAATCGGGAAATGATGCAAGGATCAAATAAAATCAAGATGAAAGGCCTCTAATATGTGGCACATGAGATGAATAAGGGAGGATCAAAAGATCTCTTCAATTGCCCTAAGCAATCCCTATGTCAAACATTAATCATAGAAAAGTCAACCGAAAAGTCAAGTCAAATTAAAAAATATCAAATAAATAGTAAATTAATCACAAAAATTATGAAAAATTAAACTAAGTTAGGTGGGGTCAGGACATCATCATCCCCCAAAAATATTTCAGAAATAATAAAAATTGGTGTATAAATTAATTGAAATAAAACAGAAGTCAAAAGAAAACTCAACCAAGCAAACTAGGTCGAAAATAAATCCAAAATAAATTAAAAATGGGAAATAAAATTCCAATAAAAGGTTGACCATGAGGCAATGGTCAACCCTCATCCCAAAAATCGGAAATTAAAAATAATTCTACGTTATGAAAATAAAATAAATGAAAAAAAGTGTGTTAAAATAGCTTATTTGAAACAAATAATTAAAATAAAATATCAACATTAAATAAAATATAAAAATAAAAATTAAATAAATTAAATAAAACATTAAGGAAAGTAAAAAACATTTTTTGGTATTTTTATGAATAAATAAAATATTTTATTAATTAAAAATGAAAACGGAAAAATAAAATGAATTGAAAAAGAAGATAAAATGAAATGGAAAAAAAAAGGCTTTGCAGGTGGAGGGCGAACAGCAAAATATTGAGGCCAAACCCAGCGAAAATCCCAGCATGAACAAAAATAAAAAAACTGAACATTTAATTTAATGACTTATTTAACATGGTGCATCAATTGGATAAGTTCCCACTTATGCAGTAGCGGAAAGAACAAGGGGCGGATGGCTGGACGTGTGTGGGTTCAAACCATGTCTGTGTTATTTTTATGCATAAATTAAATATTATGGAAATGAAACAAAGGAATGGCAATGGGCCAGACATGGAGGGGGGGCGGATAACAGGTATACGCCAGGCCCAGGCCCAACGAAGTGGAAGGCCAGCGTGACATAATCAATTTGTTTCATTAATAAACATGTGAAGCAAAAATCAATTGGTGCAGCCAACTTAAAACGCTAGAGGACAAAAGAACAAGCGGACAGATGAGAGGAACAACATGGTATTTTATTTCATGCGAAATGATGACTTTATCATAGAGAAATATGGACAATAAGGGAGGCTCATGCAAAGATTTTCAGAAAAATAAATGTCAAAAAAAAAGAAAAAAAATTTAAAGTTTAAAACAAGGCCTCATGGTGAGGGTTTTATGGATAAGTAGTGCATATCATTAGCATAAAAAAAAGCATGAAGAAAAAGAGAGCATGGCATAATGGAGAGGTAAAAATGGTAATGGCATGAAATAGTGTGATAATGGTATGAACAAATATGATGAACAAAACATGGAATATGGTCATGGAAGATTAGATAAAAAGATTACCTAGTGGAGAAAGTCCACTGCTCCTTGAAAATGGAAGGATGGGATGAGAATGAGATGTTTGTGCTTTGACTTGGGAATTTGTGAAAATGGAAGGGAATGCAACTTGGTTTCTTTTCTCTTGCCTTGCCTCCTTTGAAAAATAGCAACCTCCTTCTCTGATTAGGGTTTTAGGAGTTTATATATGTAGGGTTTCAAGTGTGTGTATGGGCTTAAGGGTTGGTTTTGAGTCATGGACCAATTGTGCAAACATGAGGTGTGAAAAGAAATGGTTAAAAGTGGCAAAACTTAAGTGAATGAACCAAAAGCAAATGGTCAAATGAGGTAAAAGATGTGTTGGTCGTTTTTGTGGTTAAATTTGGTTTTTCTTGTGCAGCACGAAAACAACCCAACTAGGTGACTTTAAGGCATTGTAACTTGATGAATACATGTCCAAATGGCAAGGTAATGAAAACAGTAGAAAGAGGGTAGGGAGCTTAACATCTTTCATGTTGAACACATCTTGAAATGGTGAGTGTAAAGAGGTGAAAAATAGCCATAAAGTTCAGGTCCCATGGCTGCAAAATGGTTGGGCCAATTTGGCCAAAATGCTGTCAAAAAATTCACCCTATGATACCAACTTTAGATGAGTGTATCTTCCAAACCAATGATCCAAATGGGGTGGTTCCAAAAAGGTGTAAAAGAGGACATAACAAGGTACAACTGTCATGAAGAAAGTGTTTCCCAAAGATGCCTTGAAGTGCAAGAAATCTGGCCCATAAGTCTTGACAAATTTTGCAAATTTTGGACTTAGAAAGGTTGGAACAAGAGGAACAACTTTCATGTTGGAGAAATTTTCAAATGGAGCTTGTATCTCGATGGAATATATGCTTAAAGTGGGTGCAAAAACCATAAAAACTTGCCTTAAATGAAAAGTCAACTATTTCCAAATTTGGTAATTTTTCCAACTCCTGATTAAATGATGAATCCATGATCCAACCTTGATCAAATTTCACATCTAGGCTCCCTTAGGCATGAATTTTGAGATTCCACTTTCAAAATGTCAAGAGTTGACTTTTCTGGCCCCATAGTTGACTTTTCCCAATTTGTCTAATTCCCGATTCCATTGGTCAATTGAAGCACCTCTGGCTTAAATAAAGAGTTGATTTTTTGTATGTAGATCCTTGTGGACATATGGAGGGTCATGGAAATGAGTTTCACCCAAGGAATCAGAAGTAAACCGATTTTATACCAAACCCTGGTTTTAGGGCCAAAATGACTAGGAAGTGATTACACTGATCGCCAATGGATCTTTGTGAGATAATTGGGGATCTTCTTAGACCTAGGTTCTTCTCTAATCATGACATGAATGAGCCCTTATACTTCCAACCAAACCTTGCCTATTGCGGATAGCCATGAAACCCTGATTTTTTTGATTAAATCCATATGCACACTCTGAGGGCTCTGAATCTTCCACTGATGAACTGAGGACCATAATAAGACATATGGAACCCCTTGAGACCCTTGAGACTCGTATATTTGGAGAATGAAATTCAATTCTCAGTCTTGCTTTGTTAAGGAATGGTCAATCAAACCCTGATTTCCCATGTCACAGATGCAGTATGCAATGAGTATGACCTAGTATGATGCTAATGCGAACATAATCCCATGTTTCCAAGAAAAACGAAGGGTAAATTTTGGGGTATTACACTTAGATGAGTAAACATTGGGATGTGGGACCAATGATTCGAGCCTCAATTGGGTTTGAGCCCCAACCATGGCGGACATGGGGGAAAGGTGGACACCAAAGTGGGATAAGGCCCATACGATGAAAGAGACTCAAAGTGGGTAAAGTCCCATACGAGTGATGGTTCTCAAAGTGGGTTTAAGTCCCATAGGGGAACCGGATATCCACCGTGAAAGTCGAATCACACGAGCATGCATGAACCGGGCTTGGCTTAGACGTAAGTCCGTTCGGGAATTGATGTGTCGTGATCTGAATAATGATCGTGGTTGAGTGATGAGAACTCAGATGCATGTTACCATACAATTGCGAGATAGTTTCCTCATCGCTCAAGTCTTCGTTCCCTTGTTGACTTGAGTTAGATATGAGTTGAATATTGATTAGAAACCCTGTAGAGCCGAGTGGACCCATAGGATAGGAGAACTCATTGAGATTATTATCTCATCCCATTATTGTTGTTATTTTTCAGGTAATCCTTACAGGTTGAATATATGAGAAGTTGTTATGGATGTTTTAAGGGATGTTGTTTATCCTGATCTTCCGCTGTGGAGTTGTGTGCAATAAAGATATTGCACATAGTTCTTAGATTTTTATTGTTTAGGAATTATTGTATAACATGTTCCATTGATATTTTTAGTTTGGACATGTATATATATTGATGCCATTAGGCACTTATGTTGGATCAGTACCAATTATTAACACTTGTATGATATTATTCTAGATATATATTATACGGGTTGTTACAGTTGGTATCAGAGCAGTTCGATTCTCGACCTAGCCTTGAAACATCATAAGTAAATCTATTCCTGCCTCATATGTGTGTTTAGCCGACATGATTCTTAATATCACTGTATGTAGTATTGGGCCTGATTAACCTAATATTATGTGCATGGTAGGTAGGATCATGGTTGAGCGACCACGAGGACTCCAAAGTGTGGGTTGAACTTATGCTTTGAGGATAGGCTCAAGCCAAGACTTAGAAAGTAAGGAGAACTGGATAGCCCGGTTGAAGTTTCGGAGGAGTTATGATTTGGGTATTATGGAATTAAAGAGTAGTGTATCATTCAAGCGATTCTGCGGTGTTAACAGAGTTGAGAAGTTGAGGATCTCTATTGGATGAATTGTCAGAGCTTTAAGAAAGGTGTGAATTGCTAGTGGAGTAAGATATACTCACTAATATGGAATAAGTATTGTGAGTAATTCCATATGGTAAAGGAGAAAGGATGGTTATGTTACACATATGTCATAAGGTCTGGAAGCGAGGTAGTGAGCGTTTCAGTTTATAAGGCCACTAAAATATTTTGGAAGAACGAGAGTACTTCATGGAGTATATATATTTGGAATTGTATCTTGCAAGTGGTTAAGGACTTAAGGGATAAGGACGTTCAGTTTTGTTTAGAGCCTAAGGTAGTGGTGAAGTCTAAGGAGAGACTCGAGGACATGGCTGCCTATTCCAAGTGAAACATGTATGAACCTAATGGAGGTTAAAAGATAAACCAAGTATCTTCAGTCTTAGAAGGGAGATCTGATTTGGAATAGCTCAGCAGTGGTTCAGTGTTAGTAAGAGACCATTATGGAATGTTGAGTTACCTAAGGATCAATTATAAGAGTTTGTGTGGAGAGGGAGAACACACATTATATACTAATGGAAGCTCCTGTGAGTTTTAGTTGTAGGAGATTTGGTTAAGGAGAGGAGCAAGTAAGTCGGATTTAAGGAATTCTAGTAGAATGGTTTTGTAATTGGAACCGGGAGAATTACCATGGGAAGACAAGTGAACACCGAGTGTGGATGTTGCAATACAACTATTGTAATGGGGTACATTTTAGATAGAGGCACAATGGGACCATTAAGATTCATTAAGACGAAGTTATGGGCTTGTAGTTGATGATTGTTCGCATCGAGGATTTCTAGAGTATGTAGTGGAATGGAGGAAGTTAAACCTTGGTATTAAGAGAAGTATGTGATAGCAGCATTATGGTCACAAGTAAGTGTAATGGATTCCTTGTCTTGAGATGGATGTAAAGTAACATACATTTTGTTGAGTAGTGAGTCTTGTTTTCTAAGAAGTTGAGTTGATGATAGACAATGAAAGATAAACCAAGCGGGAGCATGTTGATTAAGTGTAGGATGTGGAATATTTTATGTTGCAAGAGCTTATTAGGAGACAATGAGGGTTGTCTGTAGCAAGTCATCTAGACAAGTAAACCCCAGTACGATGAAGGGTGTAGTAGGTATTGGTTTAGAAGAAAATTCCAGTCACAAGCGTGTGGCAATGATAAGGTTCATCTTAAGTGCATTTTATTTGAATTGCAAGAGTAATATTGGCTTATTGGAAGTCTGGTTGTTATTTATCTTCTTGAAGAGTGTTTGGTTGGTTGATCTCGGAGTATAAACATTCACACCGTGTTAGAGCTAAGGGTGTCTTAATTGTCATAAGTGTATCGTTGTGGACATACAAATTGAGGATGGAGTTACAAGTCACCACAAGTCAGATTGGTAGTTTTGAAATTGGAATTTCTGAAGGTGTAGTGCGTAGTTGGTCATCTGTAGAGATATCATAGAAGTCATATGTTTGGGGACCCAACCTAGTGAACCATATTCGGTGTGAGTAACTCTTGGGTGTATCACTACTACGAGTAATGAGAACCATAAGGAGTGAGGTTGGAAGGGACTTAATAAATGGTGATCTGGAAGGGATTAGTTCAATATATTGTATGCGTTAGTAAGGTGTAAATTGGTTAGTCGGAGTATGGAATTCAATCATTTCTTGGATTCATGGCCTCGGATGGGGACCTCCAGGAGAGTAGTATTTTTGTATACAATGATGCTCTAGACTATTGGAAGGATTTGTTATGTTTTACTTCCAAGATGGAACGAGAATTAGATTCTTGAAGTTAAACATGTAACTCAGACTGTATATTAGTAAGAGCATAAGCTAAGATTAAGGAAGATGGGACAAGACAATTGAGAGGAATGATTTTGGATAGGAAGTACAATGTTATCTCTAGATATGTGTGAGATATTGTGTCTGACTCTATGAGGTGTATGGACACTCATAGCTACATTCTAGGTTGCTTAAGTTCCTTATAAGTGGTGTCTCGCTGATGATTTAAAGTTCCTTGATGGTGTTATGTCATTTTTGGTTGAGATCATGTATCGGGAAAAATCTTAAATGAATCAAAACCCTATAAGAGGATTTGATATGGAATATAGTAACCAGAACCGGATATTGTCAAACTAATTTGGTTTAGCTGCATCGAACACATGATGAATTTGGATGTTCTATGTTTTTATGGTTGAAGTAATGTAACTCCTGGATACCTATCTTCTGAAGAGTGTTGGTCTTATTCTAAACTCTTGTGAGTCATCAAGGAATTTATTCTACTAATGGATGTCAGTGAGGTCCTAGTACTGCTTTGGGTGGTGGGCACTCTGGAGGATAGGCATGATCTTTATGTAGACTGTTAGCTAACAAGTGGTGTTTAGGAATCCCAGGTGTTCCACTGTTGGAATCGGAGTATCACAATGGAAGGTGATGAAAGAAAGAGCTAAATAAGGTCTATGGGGATCATGGAGATAATTACTCGTAAGAATGGAGATAAGGATGACAGTAAGACAATCTCGTGCTAATGGTGCTATCTTATTGGAGTAGTACGAAATAAGTGAAATAGTAGGAGCAAAGGCTTGCAGTATACGGTATCAGATCAAGTGAAGTTTATGAGATTATCAATAGATGAATTACAAAGTTTGTCACACTTGTTGAAGGAATAATAAGAAAAGAGTAGTCAATATTGTATGCGTTTAAGGAATCAATAAATTTTCTTATGAAGAATTAATGAGTATTGATTAACCAAGTCGAGATAAGTGACCAACTGATGTAGAGCGGTATATTAGATTAATTAAGTGGAAGCAGGTTTAAATATTAATCCAATATCAGAATAAGATTGTGGTGGAAATCAAGAAGTTTCAAGAGTTCATTAAGAAGGAAATTTGACAGCAAAGACAAGTTAGAAGAATGAGTGTGCGAATTTCAATTTAAACCAATCAATTGATTCCTCGAGACCTGCTTCAAATGATACAAGCCTTACCACTAGGCCAAAGATCTTGTGTTGAATACTTATGGAATGAATAAATGTTAATCTAAATCTTGATTAAGATAGATTAATGAATTAATCGAGGGTTATAACTCCGTTTTGGACACTGACGGATGCGTTAGAAAGATAACGTAAAGGGCTATTATTATCGTTCCATGTTATAAAGTATTATGTGATTTATAAATACTATGAATTATATTATGATGAAAGTTAAATCTTTTTGTTATGTTGAAGGTGAAATAACATGATTAAAAACCTTACAAAGGCGAGTGAGGAAACCTAGGAGTATAACATGATTAATAACTTAAAAAGATAATCTAGGTTATGGAACATGTGAGATATATGTATGAGAATACGGTATTCATTCGTACGACGCTTATGTGGAGGTCGTGGAAGAATTGTTGCCATGATTGAGAATGAGATGCATTGTATGGAACATGCCAAGTTATTATTTCTGTATTGTGGTGCATACAGTCACCTGTGATTGATGAATTTTGTTATGGTTCGTGTAACCGATGATTTGTGAAACCGATCATGTATTCATAATATGTGTTTTTCTGTGATGGTACACATCTCTATTGGTATGCTTAGATGAGTAAGCATTGGGATGTGGGACCAATGATTCGAGCCTCAATTGGGTTTGAGCCCCAACCATGGCGGACATGGGGGAAAGGTGGACACCAAAGTGGGATAAGGCCCATACGGTGAAAGAGACTCAAAGTGGGTAAATTCTCATACGAGTGATGGTTCTGAAAGTGGGTTTAAGTACCATAGGGGAACCGAATATCCACCGCGAAAGTCGAATTATACGAGCATGCATGAACCGGGCCTGGCTTAGACATAAGTCCGTTCGAGAATTGATGTGTCGTGATCTGAAAAAATGATCGTGGTTGAGTTATGAGAACTCAGATGCATGTTGCCATACATTTGCGAGATAGTTTCACCATCGCTCAAGTCTTCGTTCCCTTGTTGACTTGAGTTAGATATGAGTTGAATATTGATTAGAAACCCTGTAGAGCCGAGTGGACCCATAGGATAGGAGAACTCACTGAGATTATTATCTTATCCCATTATTGTTGTTATTTTTCAGGTAATCCTTACAGGTTGAATCTATGAGAAGTTATGGATATTTCAAGGGATGTTGTTTATCCCGTTCTTCCGTTGTGGAGTTGTGTGCAATGAAGATATTGCACATAGTTCTTAGAGTTTTATTGTTTAGGCATTATTGTATAACATGTTCCATTGATATTTTTAGTTTGGACATGTGTATATATATATATATATATATATATATATATATATATATATATATATATATATATATATATATATATATATATATATATATATATATATATATATATATATATATATATATATATATTGATGTCATTAGGCACTTATGTTGGATCAGTACCAATTATTAACACTTGTATGATATTATTCGAGATATATATTATACGGGTTGTTATAGACGGCGTGATGGTGATGGATTGTGGTTGAAAGAAAAACTATAATAGAGTGACAAATCTTAAAAGTTTGTATGATTGTAAAAAAAACATGGATTTTTTTTTTGTGATTGAGGAATGTATAACAGTTTTGTTATTGACATATGATTTTTTTTTTAAAATAGTTAAATTGATGCATTCTTTGATTCGAATGGTTTTGGACGGTTCAATTCGGTTTTTTCAGTTTTACTACAGTTTTGACCCACTAACGATTTTGAAAGGTTGATCCAATCGGATTCATCTCTGGTTCCCCGTCCAACAGGTTGAACTGACCGATTTAGTCCGGTTTTTAAAATATTGGTTTAGTGATTATATTAATTGTAATTCTCAAAATATTAACGGTTCAAAAATATGAATTCAAAATTGACAAAACATATAATGAATCCATATTAGAGTCGTACACGTTTGTTGTTAATTGATAATAAAGACTAACTAAATATAACCTTTATTAAAGTGTAAATCATAAATTTTGTTAAAATCAAAATAACTCCTCATTAAATTTCTATTAACTACATAAGTATATAATTAAAAAGCATTATAATTTTACGGTTTACACACGGATCCACACATACAACCTCTCTTTTATTCATATCTAGTTTTGGAAGTACAAATCAAAATAAAGGTCACTTTGGGAAAGGAAGATGCAATTTGTGGTTCATTGATTCAAGGGTGGTTCATGTAGCTTAATTTTCATGCCATCTCATCCAATCGTCTAGCCATCTTCAAGATCATCCAATCCCTAATCAAGTTTTCTTCAAGGTATGATCATTCTATCATCATTTTGGTTTGGGATGCAAGGAAACTTCAAGTTTGCACAAGGTAGCACAAGGTTGGTTGACCTAATTTGTAAGTATGGATCACTATTGGTCCGAAGCCCATAACATATTCAATTTTGAACTAATTGACAAGCTTCTTTGAGAAAAATGTTCCTAATGAGTCCTCTACAACTTTGCTTCAAGGCTCAAGCATCAATTCAGCCTCTAAGGATCTCAATTTTGGAAAGGTCAAAGTTTCCAAACTAGGTCAAAACCTTGTAATGATCCACACTTGTCAGCCATGCCATTTTCAGCTTAAGTACCCTTTTCATTCCATTCCTCTTGTATCTTGTTAAGATTATAACAAAGATCATTTGGCCCAAGGTATGGTGTCATGAACTTGGGTCCTCAAGATGCTCAAAAGGTTCCAAGACTGTTTGACCAAATGCCTGACATATAAAGCATGTCACGACCTCAACTTTCAACACTTGCCATTTTCTCCTCAATCCTCCTTTTGAGTTGGTTCTTTTTGAATTTAATTCATTGAAATGAGATGAACATTTGACATAAATAAAATTACAAAACACATGAGTGGGTTCCATTTGGCATAGCTTCAAACATGGCATGTTGAACTTTGTTTTGCCCAATGCCCAAAACTTGCAATTACAAGTCATTTTGCATCTTGGGACCACTTGCGCATGTGCAACTTGATTCTGATGCTACAATGTGTGCAAACGAACACAAGACGACTGGTTTCAAGTGCCAATTCACACATTTCATGTCTCACTTCACACGCTTTGCAAATCAAGAAAAGTCTAACCTAATTCACACGAATTGGTCTCCATTTCACACGTACCTTGATCTCATCTCATTTCCTATAAATAGATGAAGTTTTTGCCTTCATTTGAAAGCTTTGATAGCCAAAGAAACTCTGAAACCATTTGAACCTGATACCTCAAAAAACCAGTTAACCATATCTTCGATTCAAGCTCTTTTAACTTCAAATCTTCATCCATAATCATTCATCGGCACCTTCTGAAGTTGACTGAATCACTACTTTGGTTTGAAACTCCTTGCAACCAGACTTCTAAATCCACTATTTTTGAACTTTGAATCTCCAATTGGAAAGGTATATAAGAGTTAAATCTTTGAGCAAACAAGATACCACACTTTTCACCTCACTCCACTAATCAAAAGCCCTTTTCTACCTTTAATTTATCTTAAATATTAGTCATTTAATTTTACTTTGAACAATTAGGATTCATCATGTTGTTGAGCATAATTCTCTACGCTCATTACTAATCAATGGCTATGATGCAGGGAGACATGAACGATGAAGTGTTGTGAAGGTAACTTCATGCTTGGGTGTTGCTAAAAACACTAGTTCATGGATTGCATAAATTGAACCAAGGTTGAAGATGAAGTTTGGTTCGCGCGCCATGGAGCCAAACATTTGAATCCAGTCAATCACAACCTTCCAAATGTTTTACACAAAGTCTCTAAGAATATTCTACATCACATACATTTTTCTCTTAATTTTTTAAATCACTTTTGCATTTATTAATATTTTTTATTTCATTTTCATTTTAATTTCCTTTTCCAATTTATTATTCAAGCATTTTAAAACTTTTTTGCATCCAACTTGTGAGTTTTACTCATGTATAATATTTATGAATTTGTGTAATTTTTGCAACCATTTTTGAACTATTTTGATCATAGTTTGAGATTTTCTCTTTTATTTTTCTTTTAAATCATTTTTAAGTACATTTTTGCTTGATTTTTGATGCACTTGATGTTTTGACTTGAGTTTGTTGACTTGGTTGATCAATGATTCTACATTTGAAGCCATCCATTATGGACTTGAGGTTGATTCAATCTTCTTTGATTAAAACATGTTGATAAATGATCATTGAATCATTTTGGACACTTTGAATCAATGATAGGTTATCCCTTATTGAGCCATATGTTTGGGTCCCTTGATTTGATTGATAGTAGATCCTAAGTTAAACATTTGAGTTAGCTCACACTTTGACTTTGTTTTAACCTTGTTGGACTTTGTTTACTTGTTTAACCAAATCTTCAACATTTCAAATCACTCATAGATTGTCCATTGGTTGATTTAATCTTCTTTGATTCAATATGTTGATAGATGGTCATTTGGCCATATTTTGAACACTTTGAGTTATTGATAGATCATCCCTTGGTGTAGCATATGTTTGAATCCTTTGACTTATTGATAGATGATCCCATTGTGTTGACTTTGACTTCTAACATACTAATACCTAACATCTAATTGATAAACCTCCAACACGTTGACTTTGACCTTTACTTTATACAATTTACTTTTATGTATCTTACTCATCATTTAACTTTATACATTATTCATTTTGTCTTATTCATCCATTGCTTCTTATATTATGTTTGAGCTGTTTGACAATGTCAATGAATCAAAACATGATAAAATAAGTTGACTTAATCCTTAAGACCTATTCTTGACTTAGAGTGATGATGCCCACACTTTTGGCCTTTGGACTTAGGATTTAGACCTTTGCTTGATCTGGAATGACCTTGGACTCATTGACCTTGGCTCTTTTGAGTTTGTCCTACTGTTGAATTGTTGAACTTTTGGCCTTGTCATCTTGTTTATGATTCATTTGCCTTTCCTCTGCTTATCACATTTGATTCATTTGCCTTTCCTCTGCTTATCACATTCATTTATTTAGGTTAGTGCACTTGCACCCACATGGCTTACTCTCGAGCTACCTAACAATGAGACATAGGCTAATTCCACTTTTCTCTTTGATTTAGCTTGATAAAATTCTATTTGATAAACTAGATCCCTTGACTTTAGACTTTCTTTTTTATCTTTGTCAAGTGACCATAAGTCCCTTGGTCACTTGATAGGACTTATCTCTGCTACTTTGGAAGCTTCAGCCTCTCGACAAGTACAAGACCTAAAGCACTTCATCATCAGTCATCTGCCTCATCCCCACAGATCATCTTTGAGAACCTGTTTCAATAACTTATCAGACATTGACAAGGATTACATGCCATGAGCCTTAAGTAATAGAGAAGGAGTGAGAGAGAGAATTCCTATCCTTATTCTGAATATTTTGGGTACGGACAAATGACTCAGTTGCTCAGACTATTCACCTCTATTCATAGACTTTAGTGTAATTCGAGTCAGTTCATTGACAAGTCTGCAACTAGCCCTATGGCTCCTTTGTCAAGTTCCTATTGGTTTAAAGACCACTTTCCTTTGGTTTAAACACCACAACTTTGGGACACACCTTTATGGTTAACCCCTTTCGTTTCTTGGTTTAAACACCACTTTCCTTTTATCTTTGGTTTAAACATCACAACTTTGGGATACACCTTTATGGTTAACCCCTTTCCTTTCTTGGTTTAAACACCACTTTTATCTTTCTTTTCTTGTTTTAAACACCAATTTTACCATTCTTTTATTGGTTTAAACACCACAACTTTGGGTTGACACCTATAGTGGTTATACACCTTTTTCCTTGGTTTTGACACCACTTTACTTTCCTTTCTTGGTTTTAACACCACAATATCTTTCCTTTGGTTTAAACACTGCCTTAATCAGTTTTTAGATCTTTCCTATTTAAACACCACCCCAAATCCTTATCTTTTCTTAGGCTTTGTTTTCCGAACTATGGAGCTATGACTTACTTATTGCACTATAAGGATATGTAGGCACGAGGATGCGGATCCTTGGCGAGCATTTTTCTTTTCTTTTCCCCTTTCTATCTCTGATTCCATGATCTACGAGGCTTTGACTTTCTCATTGCACCATGAGAATACAGAGGCATGAGGACCCATTCCTCTTCGAGCACTCCCTCTCTAACCCATTTTCTGTTTCATAGGTACATAAAGATAACAACATCCATCCAAGCAAGGGCATTCAAAACGGTTCCCATGGGGTACCATGGATGTGAGAGGTGCCAATACCTTCCCCTTGTATATCCGACTTCCTTACTCATTTCTATGTTCCCCCTTGGGTTTTATCGATATTTTACCTTCTGTATTTTGGGATAAATAATTTTTGGTGGCGACTTTGTTGTATGTTCGATCCTGCGACGCGTTCGAGTATATTTCCGTCCAGTTTCAGTGTCATATTGTACTGAGTTTTTTTTTATAAATAGGTTTTCATTATCTATCATTTTTAACACATCTTTTAATTTCATTCTTCATTTTTTTCTTCTAAATTTCTAACATGATTATTAAAAGAGATGCTCATGTTTGTTTATCGATTACCAAGCCTTCAATGAAGATTCGACTCTGAAACGCTCAAACTTTCAAGCATATAGAAAGGAGCTGGATATGTTTGTTAGACGAAGAAATTCAAGAGGGTGAAAAAATTAGAAGAATTTATCAGTTTATTTCGATGTTCAATCATGCGAGTGAGAATAACGAACATACCCCATTTTGGGAGTCAGTTAAAACTGACAGTGATGTTCGTGATATGATGTTTGGACCATATGATATTGTTTTGATAGTTGTAATATCTTAGATATGTTATAGTGTTAAGTCCTTTTATTTGTTCTTCATGTTGTTGTTTTCTACTGTGCTTGTTTTTATTTTGTTATAACCGAAAGTTGTATTCAATATGAAATTTCATGGTTACAAAAAATAAATTACATATAAATAGTGCATACAGTAATTATGTTGTGGAGATTTCTCCAACATTGGGATGATTTTTCTAATTATGTCAGGGATGACGACATGTACCATATAATCTTACCACTTCATCAGTCGTATGCATTTCTGTTCTAATACGCGTGTTATTGGGGCGACCCTTTTTCTTCCTTCGCAAATTTTCATTGTGCCAAACTATGCCACGTTGATATGTAGGCCAATATTCCTCCTTTTCTACCATCGGGAAGCTATTTTTGTACACATCAAATACATTTATTACATTGTAAATGACATATAAATGCTTGGAAGGGTCCTGGAGAACATTTGAACATGCTGCAATGACATGAGAGCAAGGCATACAAAAGACTTGAAACTTTCCGCAGTCACACCAACATCTATCTAGTTCGACCCGATAGTATCCCCTTGACGTTCCCTCATTATGGTCCATTGTCTCCTCTACACTTAATCAACCTTTACGACGGTCAAAGATTGTAACCAAGTGTGTTAACTTTGACAGTTTCTTCCTTCAAAAATTTCACACAACTTTCACTAAATAATTGCCCTGATTCTAACATTGAACTCCACTTTAAACTTCTGATCGTGAACATTGACCCTAACCTAAAATAGGTTACTCTCACCAACACGGTTATGGGTAGGTTTCTGATGTATTCATTGATTCCACAAGATTTGTTGTCATGTGGCCTCGTTGTTTACAATTGTCAAATGCCCTGGTCCACTTCTCCACCGAAATAGTATCGATCCACCTCAAAATATTCATATTTGAAAATATAATCTCTTTTCGGTAGTGTTGGAACGATGGTTAAGTTAACATATACCATACCTATGTTCACAACTTTTTTCCGAAGTGTCTTATCGCTGATCTCTCGTATGAAGTTTATTGCAATATGTCTAATGCAGTAGACATGCATAGAAGAAGGATCTTGCCAAACGTTATCAGGGTTATTGTATGCACTCTCAATAGATGTTTGTCTGTCTAAAATCAAACATAGGTTGGGTTGCGGAGCAACATGTATTCATAGATTCTTGAGACAGAAACTCCACCTGAGACAAATGAATGGTTTACTATGAACCCAATGTGAAGTCATAAATGGTGGAAAATTAAACTTTGGTGATGGTGAGGGATTTCTGCATAATAACTTTACTATGAATTCATTATTTTTGATACTCCCCGATGATGAAAAAATAGTAGGTTTTTGTAGTTTTTCAAAGGGATAGTATGATTATGGATGGAATGATTCTAGCCCTAGGATGGTGATCCTATGGAGAATCTTATCAAGGGTTGAGAATTCGTCATAAATGGTACTTATAATTTGTGTTTATTTGGAGGTTATAAGTTGGTTAAACTCTGATTTGGCCTTTGTAATTTAAGGGTAGTCAAGTAATTGAGGGTTTTGTGAGGAACGAGGACCTTGGATTATGATCCAAGTAAAAGATTTATCAATGGTTGGAAATTAATTTAAGTTTTAGTTACGGATCACTAATCTCAATCCTTAGATTGGTTTTTATGAATGACTAGGATTGAATGGAGATTTGGTTGAAAATGAAAGTTGGAAATTGTGTTAGTTTGATAGTTATGGTAGTTAAGAGTTAATTGTGTAATTGAATGGCTGCGAATGCATAGGTAGTCAGAGACAAATGATCATTGATTTTTGTAAAAATATCAAGTCAAAATGTAAGATAGAAGGTCATTGGTGATTCTGCATGAAACATGAAATTTTTGAATGCTTTTGCCTTTAATTTTTTGCCACTTTTACCATTATTTTTTGGTGACTTTAAGTTCTTTTGAGAAGTGATTTTGTATTGAAAAATGCACTTTTGAATGATGTAAACTTATGGTTCAAATTCTGACTTTTTGGATATGATGGGAAAAGAAATAGTCCCCATTAGATGCTTAACCTCAAGAATTTAGTTCACATTGTCATTTTTCCACAATAATATTCCACGCCATGTTACAATCAAAATAGCGAAACTCCACCCCCCCCCCCCCCCCCCCCCCCCCCCCACAAAAAAAAAGATCTCTTAGAAACTTTTGAATTGCAAAAATGGTATTTCAGATTTCAAAATTTGAAACATGTTTTGTAGGTGTTCGAATTCTATAATTTGAACATGGTGAAACCTTCTTCTTCCCCCTCAATTTGTTATCTCTAGGTTTACAAGTTTTAGATGTTATAGTCCAAATGTGCAAATCACCTTGGGTTAAACAATTATTCATAATAAAATCATGGATATATTATATTTATCTATGGTAAAACCGTAATTAACTTATGTAACAAAAATCACAACTATTTCTTGATTTTCTTGTAGTGTAAAACCCTCAAAATTTTAAGACTTTTCAATTTTAAAATATAAAATAAACCAACATTATAAAAAGTAAATTAAAATATAAAGGATTTATGGATTATATAGAGTGTTCGATTTCCGAATTCTAAATTTCAAAAGACATTTTCATCATTTTTAAAAATTTCTAAGAATGTTGGGAGGTAAGGGTTCACATCAAAATAAAATAACATAATAAAAATTGAAATCCATTTAAAATAATCAAACCAAACGATATCACCATGTAATCATACATAATATTGGTGACTTTAAAACAACTATGAAACACTAACATCGATAAATTATCAATGATAATGCATAAATCAAATATGAGACTCATATTATTGAATAGAAATCTACTATCTATCTAATAAAAGATTATGCTATGGAATTTACCACTAAATCCTTCTTAAACCAAGTTTTTTTTTTCTAATTTCAGAGTTATTTCTGTCTAAACATACTTAAGAAACCTTTTCAATTTCCATGATAAACTTAAAAGCCTATTTCTATCTTTCAATCTCAATTTTACTTTTCAATCTGCTCCATACATAGAGTACTTGAAATAAACTCTACTGAGATATTAAAAGACACTCCAAATATTCAAATCTCTCCCACTCCATTACCCCACCTCTATCCCCAACAGCACCGCCGGTGTCAACGCCGCCTCCTTTGCAGTTTATGTCTCATTATGTTCTTCATTTCTCCACCCAGGTCCCTAACTCCATCGTCGTTGCAACTTCCGTCCAATTATGTACAACCGGAGAAAAAGTTCACAAGGCCACAACAAAGGGAGGCACTTCACTTTTGAAAGTGAAAAAGCTTCAACTATTTTTCACATTATCACCACCATTTTACATACTTTCTTCATCACATACAACAACAACACTACCACAAATCTATCACCTTCTTCTTCCATTCAACAACAACAACCACATACAACAATAAAACACAACACAAAACCAGTTTCTTCTTCATTCATCGCAACTCAATAATTACCAAAATAACTATCACACAATAAAAACAAAATCAAAAATATAATAAGAAGTGATTCAGAACTGCCATTTTTTCTTTTTTAGAAATGAAGTATAGCCCCCTCGTTTTGGAAAACAACCGAGTTTGTTATAGAAGACCTATAGTCTTCTTTTCACTCTCTTTCATTTACTTTGTTTATATTTGTTTGTTTTAATATTAGATTTAATTAGTTTAGGTAATCATTTGACTAAGTTGTATTTTTGTTTCAATATTTATTTTAAACTTTTAGCTTTATTTTGATGCTTTAGTTTTCAAATTCTTAAGATAGCTCTCAAAGAAAGTGACAGTGATTTAGATGATACCATTAAGAACCTGAATGAGCTTTATTTGGGAGCTGGACATGAGAATTTTTGAGCTGCAGGTGGGAAGACGAACAAATGCAAACAATGTATTATTTAAGTACTGTATGCATTTTTTTTATTCATGTATCAATTGATAAAGTATTATATCAATGTATATGGAGTTGTTACTGCGAAGCCAAGTGAATATCAAGGTATGTTTTTTCTTTTTTTATTTCTCAATTTTTTATTTTTCTTAGTGAAATATGAGTGAGTTTTGATTTTTGTATTTGTATCTTATATTGATAGAGAAAGCAAAAACTATGGTGTTTTGAAAACGAGAGAGTCTTGGTGAATACAAAGCTCACTGGAATATGTTTACGATTGATTCGCCAATAGTAGTTTATTGATTTTCCTTCCACTTTCAATTTATTATTGTCTATTAAAATTTCAAGTTCGCCCACCATGTGTTTGTTTTGCTTATACTTATGTTGATTTACTATTTATCTGTATCTCAGTGTGATTTTTGTCTTTCTTTTGTTGGTTTAATCGGTTTTTCTTTTGGAAAATGTATGTATATGGTTATTGAAAGGGGACTATTGGATTGATGTTAGCACTGATATTTATATTTTCCTTTTTTTTTTGGAATTTGGAAGCTTAAGTTATATATTTTATGTTTTTTATTTCTATCTTGATCAACAATATAAGTTGTGGAGTGTCATTGTGCCTTACATCTTAATAATTGTCCCGAGATTTACATGGGTAAGTATAATTGTTGATGAAATATGTTGCCAAATTCTTATTGTGTCAATATGTAGGCTCAAGCTATTGTTAGACTTGGTTTCAATTAAATTGTAATTCCAGTAAAAAAAATATGTTGCAACAATATCATAAGCCATTTCACAATAGGTGAGTAATGTTTTATGTTGAGAAAAAAGAAGATGTTGATTACAAGGGAGAAATTCAAGTCGCACTATGTGAAATTGGTGTGGGAGAACAATCGTGACACATATATACCATCAGTCTATTTTGAGCATGCAATTTCGCCTAAAAACAGGTAACAATACTTATATGCAAGTTCTATGAGCTGGTTTTGAAGACTCAAATTGTATGTATTAATTATTGACTTGGTGGTTGGTATTGATATAACATCTTTGAAACATTGATAATCTTATAATTTTCCAGTTCACATGGATGTTGTACAAAGCAAAGTGGAAAATTTAGGACATGTATATCTCTATTTTGTTTGGGAACTCTATCACATGCAATGCAATTTGAAAGTAATTGTAAAATCAGTTTCTGCTCAGTAAAATGTTATACCGTTCAATTCTTCCTTATGTAGATTTAAAGTAACATGCTAATTGATATGATGAAGTTGGAGATGTAGTTATTTTATTTACTCTGCTTTAGTATGTTGAAGATGTATTTTTTATGTCTTGCTTATGTAATAGTTGAAGTTGGAGTAATTTTGTATTGAAAATTATAGCGTTTTGTTGTTGTTGATAAATGGTGATGAAAAGCTTTCATATGTAATAGTTGAAGTTGAAAATTGTATATAACTTTTATGGAATAATTTATATACACATTTTTGTAGCAATAAGAAGTAGTTAATAAACCTCCACAAAATAATGTGTCTATATTGTGGAATTTTGATTAAATTCTTTGGTCTTTTCATATTATATGCATTTTTTTTTATAAACGGGAATAAGTTTACTGTTGATACAATTATATTTATAAATGGTAAAAAGTTATAAATATTTTTATAAACGGGAAAAATTCAATTGATGATACAATTAACTTTATAAATAGGAATAAGTTACGAATATTTTTATAAATGGAAAAAAATCTATTATTGATATAATTATTTTTATAAACGGGAATAAGTTACAAATATTTTTATAAATAGGAAAAAATTTACTCTTGATATAATGACATTTATAAACGGGAATAAGTTACAAATATTTTTATAAACAGAAAAAAAAATCTATTGTTGATACAATTATTTTAATAAATGGGAATAAATTACAAATATTTCTATAAACGGAAATAAGTTACAAATATTTTTATAAACGAACACACGATTTCTAAGCGCCTCTATTTTATCAAATAAGTGTATTGTTTTTACAAATATTTGATAATACTACTTGGAGAGATTCCATAGAGGTTGATACATATTTTTAGTCTATATTTTTTATTATGTGAATGTTTATATGATCTGTAATACAAATTTCGAAGATGACAAATGAGATATCGCGGCGTATAATATGAAACCAGATGGAACCCGTGAGATATCACTAGTATTTTACAAGTAATATAGGTAATTGTGTATTATAATATTTTTGAAAGTAAACTATTTTAAATGATATAAAGTCAAGGAATGCATGTTTTTGTTTCTATTCAAATGCAACCACAATTGATAGAACGAACGTCAATTATAATCCAGCTTACAAAGTTCTAACTCCGAAATTTCTTAGTTCTTTGAGAACATCAGATCTACCAAATCATAGTATCAAATTAAAAGTTGGAAGCCCTATTAATTATGTCTATAAAGAACATTGGTAACATAATTTACATTCCTTGAATGTCTACGTCACCTCTGATGGTTATTCAAGTTGATTTGGAGACAATTTTTTATCATTGTCTCATACACAATGACAATAAATAAGTCTGAAGATCAATCGCTTGATAGTGTGGGATTGTATTTGCCCGCACCTATTTTTAGTCAAGGTCAATTGTATGTTACAATTTCAAGAGTTAAGAGCAAAAGTGGTTTGAAAATCTTAATGCATGACAAGGAGAACGCATCATGTTTAAGTACTACAAATGTTGTTTACAAGGAGGTCTTCAAGCATTTTGTTAATGGTAAACTGCTTTTTCTTTTTCTTTTATGCTACACTTTAAATCTACATCTTTTTCTTTGTTAGCTGTTAAACTTTGTTAATTGGAATATTTGATTGGTATCAGATGGATATCTTTGATCATTAGTTGAGAATCAAATGGTTTGATTTTACATAATATTTTAGTTTATGCTTGATAGTGCATTTTGAATATTCGAAAAAGCAATATAGAATTTAACATATTTCTTCATGCTGTTGTAGGATGGAAAAAGATGTTATGAGCTTTGACATTGCATGTTGAAGTTTATAATAACTACGTACTATCAATACGCCAAAATGATTTTTTAACAGCGCTTTTATTAACATTTAAATGCGCTTTTAAGCGCTATTAAATCTGCCGATATTGTATGTTAGCTACAATAATAGCGCTTTAAAGTGCTATCAAAACTGTCTCCATTGTGCAATCTATCATCAGAAAAGTGAAAAACTTCATCTTAATTTTAACCAAAGTATAGGTAAAAGAAAGTCTCTAGCAGTGGAATGCCACTATTGAAAATAAGCAACAATGTGAGATAAATTGGTCTATTGACTACCATTTATTCAGTTTTCCTCAATATAGGTGTAGATGCCACAAAAATTCTCCCACCAAAACAATATCTAATTTAAGTATTCATGAAGCTTGGTTAATATTTTACATTATTTTTTAATAAATAAGAAATATATTAGAAGTTGAAACACCATGTTATACAATAACTAATACCCAAATGATATAAACCAAATTAAAAAATAAATAAAAGTTCGATATGGATCTTTATTTAAGCAAGGACACAAATATAAATGCAATACCCACAAAATCGATAACCTTGTCAAATTCGAGGGTGTAAGAAGAAGATAGTACAAGTAAAGCTTACTTTTACTTTAATCGAAATCTGAAAGTTTAGACACACAAAGTATTGTCGATGATAGGAGACGTTTTTAGGGTTTCAATAGATTTTTGGAAACAAATAAATCGAATTTTGAGTTATGGGTTCAATCAATTTATAGGGTTTTAGTCAATTTTTAGTATTTCTAAGTCATGAGTTCAATCGATTAAAATCTTAGGGTTTCTAAGTTGGTGAATGGATTTGGATTTGACGGAGAGAACAAGGCTTTTGAGTTTGAAGGAGATAAGAATGGAGGAGTTGTTTGGGTTAACTTGTTTGGGGAAATTGAGAGAAGGTGAAGGAAGCCAATAGTGAGGAATAAGGTGATTAGAAAGAGTCAAAGTATAAGTTCCCTGGGATAGAACATGAGCTCGTGGGTTTGAGTTTTTTTGAATAAAGTGTTTTTTTAAAATAAAATGATGAGGATTTGGAGTATATGTGGGAGTTCAATGAGTTTTTATTTTTTATTTTGATAGAAATATTATGATAGCGCTTTTTAAAAAATGCTAACAAAGGAATATCCTTATATTAGTGTTTGCCTAAAGAGCGCTTCTATTTCCTTTCATCTTTTTTTTCTTTCTTTTTTTGGTAAGCAAAATATAATTGCATTTTTAAGAGAAGTATTATATAGGTATCACAATCTAATAGCTCCCGAATTGAAAGCACTATATAAGCTTATGTACAAGAATTTTAATAGCATTTTACTAAAAAGCACTATTAAACTGACGCTATCATATTTCAAAATTGTAGTAGTGTATTATATGTTTTATTCATGTTATCTTTATTTTTGAACGTACTTTTGGATAAAGGAATCACAGTTTCGGGCAATGTTTTAAAAATCGAATCGGATATCGAATTGGTGAAACTTGCGATTTAAAGTTTAATTGATTCAATCGGTTAAACCTACGGTTGAACAATTTATTAAATAAATAATAATATGAAACTAAATTTTATAAATATATCACGCACAATCATACGTGCACAACTGGACCAAATTAAAGAATTACAATAAAATAAGTTAAATTAATTCAAATCAAATTAAAATAATAGAATAAAATAACTAAAATAAAATTCAAATAATTAAGATAAAATACAAAAAATAAATAACAAAAAATACTTTATTAAACAAAAAAACACAAATTTGAATTGAACTATGACCAACAAGTCTTATTTGACAACAACAAACAATATTGACTTGAACGACAATCAATATTGAGTTGAATATCGTGATTATGTTTAAAAGAGATGGCGTGATGATGATGAAGTGTGGTTGAAAAACTATAATGGAGTAAATAATCTAGAAGTTTGTATGATTGTAAAAAAAAAACATGGAATTTTTATTTTGTGATTGGAGAATGTATAACAGTTTTGATATTGACATATTAAAATTTTGAAAAGAAAATAAAAAATAGTTAATTTGATGCATTTTTTTAACCGTGGGGTTTTACAAAATCGGCTCCGATTCTTTGATTCGAATGATTTTTGACGGTTCAATCCGGTTTTTTCAGTTTTACTCCGGTTTTGACTCACTAACGATTTTGAAAGGTTGATCCAACCAGATTTATCTCCGGTTCTCGGACCAATCGGTTGAACTGGCCGGTTCGATCCAATTTTTAAAATATTAATTTAAGGATTATATTAACTGCAATTCTCTAAATATTAACTATCCGAAAATATGAAATCAAAATTGACAAAAATGTATTATGAATCCAAACAAAAATCGCACGGATTTATTATTAGTTGATCATAAACAATAACTAAATGTAACCGTCATTGAAAGTGTAAAACATAAATTTTGTTAAAAACAAAATAGTAAATAACTAAAAAGCATTATAATTTCACGGTTTACACACGGATCCACACATGCAACCTCTCTTTTAATCAACATATCTAGTTTTGGAAGTACAAAGAGGGGAAGAAAACTTGGAAGGTATAGCATGAACAGAACAACCAGTCCATGATGTTTTCTTCTTAAACCAAACATATCTTTGTTGAGGACATGCTTTTTTACAAATATCTTCCAAGTTATGCAATGCACAACCACATTTTTTATGGTATGGTCTTCTCTCAACTTCCATATCATGTGATGATATGCTTCCTTCAAAGACACGCCTAAGCATCATGTGAGATGCTCCAGTGGCCATATTCTTCTATTCTATTACTTGTGTTTGTTAATTGGTGATGCTGCCAACTTTTTTTATCAAGTATATATAATGTAGTAGGATGAAGAAATCAAGAGGAGGAAAGTAAAATTGGATTTATTATTTTTTCCGTTAATTTCGAGACAAGTTTAATCTTGAGGCTTATAGCTAAAATGGACTGTTCACATGACATACATCACTAGGAAGTGTCTAGGTGAATCTATACTAAAGGAAAAATTACTATTTTTTTAGTAGGAAAAAGTTAGTGGTTTGGTTATGTCACCCTTGTTATTTCATTCAAACTATATAGAATTCTCCAAAAATTATTATTAATAAACTTAATGTACTAAGGCGTGGGGGTGTCATCTTCTAAGTAGAAAAAACTTTCTTTAAAGTTATAATTTACCGTCAAATCGTTCACACAAAAACATTCTATTAATAATTTTTTGGCAAAAAAAATCTAATTAAATAAGTTTGATGTAAAGAGGACAGTTTTTTTCTTAAATAAACAATATTTTCAAATCAAATATTCTAATATCTAACTTTTTTAATTATTAAATAGAAAAAATTGCAGTTAAGAGGAGACGGTAGTGTAACTGACATATGTGCTGAAAAATACACTTATGTGTCACACCTTCTGACACATGTAATACCCATGTGTCATTCTCTTTGGTGCATGCATTGTTGGCCGATGAGGTAACCATTCTCTCTGGTTTCTATCATACCTCAAAATTTATCTTTCATTTCTTACATTTTGATTTGTTTCATTTGCATGCATAAAATCATATCATGCATCATCATATCATTAGCATGACCATTGCATTTGGTCATGGATGCACAAGCATGGCCACATTCTTGGTATTAATCTTAACATTAGGTCTTTTTATTTTGTTTGCTTTTCAACTAACCAAAGCATCATAAGAGATGATACTTGTTTGTTCCCTTGTTCATGTAGGTGATCATACCTCAATTCAAGTCAAAACAAATGTCACTTTGGGCATTGAAGATGCAAGTTGTGGTTCATTGATTCAAGGGTGGTTCATGTCGCTTATTCCCATGCCATCTCATCCAATCATCTATCCATCTTCAAGATCATTCAATCCCTAATCAAGTTTTCTTCAAGGTATGATCATTCTATCATCATTTTGGCTTGGGATGCAAGGAAACTTCAAGTTTGCACAAGTTAGCATAAGGTTGGTTGACCTAATTTGCAAGTATGGATCACTATTGGTCCAAATCTCATAACTTATTCAATTTTGAACCAATTGACAAGCTTCTTTGAGGAAAATATTCCTAATGAGTCCCTCTACAACTTTTCTTCAAGGCTCAAGCATCAATTCAACTTCTAAGGACCTCAATTTTGGAAAGGTCTAAGTTTCCAAACTAGGTCAAAACCTTGTCATGATCCCCACTTGTCAGCCATGCCATTTTCAGCTTAAGTACTCTTTTCATTCTATTCCTATTACATCTTGTTAAGCTTATAACAAAGATCATTTGGCCAAAGGAATGGTGTCATGAACTTGGGGCCTCAAGATGCTCAAAAGGTTCCAAGACTGCTTGACCAAATGCCTGACATATAAAGCATGTCATGACCTCAACTTTCAACACTTGCCATTTTCTCCTCAATCCTCCTTTTGAGTTGGTTCTTTTTGCATTTAATTCATTAAAATGCGATGAACATTTGACATTAAGAAAATTACAACATCAACATAAAATAATATAATAAAAACTACAATCCATTTAAACTAATCAAACCAAGCGATATCACCAAATAAAAGATTATGCTCTGGAATTTACCACTAAATCCTTCTTAAACCAAGTTTTTTTTTTCTAATTTCAGAGTTATTTCTGTCTAAACATACTTAAGAAACTTTTTTAATTTCCATGCTAAATTTAAAAGCCTATTTCCATCTTTCAATGTCAATTTTACTTTTCACTATATTCCATGCATAGAGTACTTAAAATAAACTCTACTGAGATATTAAAAGACACTTCAAATATTCAAATCTCTCCCTCTCCATTACCCCCTTCTCCGTCCCTAACAACACCGACGGTGCCAACGCCACCTTCTTTGCAGTTTATGTCCCATTATGTTCTTCATTTCTCCATTCCTGTCCCCAACTCCATCGCCATTTCAAATTCCGTCTGATTATGTACAACAGGAGAAAAAGTTCACAAGGCCACAATAAAGGGAGGCATTTCACTTTTGAAAGAGAAAAAAGCTTCAACTACTTTCCACACTATCATCTTCCTTAAATTATCACCACCATTTTACATACTTTCTTCATCACATACAAAAACAACACTACCACAAATCTATCACCTTCTTCTTCCATTCAACAACAACAACCACATACAACAATAAAACACAACACAAAACCAGTTTCTTCTTCATTCATCACAACTCAACAATTACCAAAATAACTATCACACAATAAAAACAAATTCAAAAATATAATAAGACGTGATTCAGAACAGCCATTTTTTTATGGAAATGAAGTATAGCCCCCGCATTTTGGAAAACAACCGAGTTTGTTATAGAAGACTAGAGTCTTCTTTTCACTCTCGTTCATTTACTTTGTTTATATTTGTTTATTTTAATATTAAATTTAATTAGTTTAGGTAATCATTTGACAAAGTTGTATTTTTGTTTCAATACTTATTTTAAACTTTTATCTTTATTTTGATGCTTTAGTTTTCAGATTCTTGAGATAGCCCTCAAAGAAAGTGATAGTGATTTAGATGATACCATTAAGAGCCTGAATGAGCTTTACTTGGGAGCTGGACATGGGAATTTTTGAGTTGTAGGTGGGAAGAAGAACAAACGCAGACAATATATTATTTAAGTATTGTATGCATTTTTTTATTTAGGTATCAATTGACAAAGTATTATATCAATGTGTATGGAGCTGTTACTAAGAAGCCAAGTGAATCTTTTTACAGTTCTGTTAATTGATATGTTGATATCTATTCAAGTCTTGTTGCTAGGTATGTTTTTTTCTTTCCAGATTTTGTTTCTCAATTTTTTATTTTTCTTATTGAAATATGAGTGAATTTTTATTTTTGTATTTGTCTCTTATATTGATAGAGAAAGCAAAAACTATGGTGTTTTGAAAACGAGAGACTCTTGGTCAATACAAAGTTCACTCGAATATGTTTACGATTGATTTGCCAATAGTAGTTTATTTATTTCCCTTCCACTTTCAGTTTATTATTCTCTATTCAAATTTCAAGTTCGTCCACCATGTGTTTGTTTTGCTTATAGTTACATTGACTTACTATTTATCTATATCTCACTATGATTTTTGTCTTTCTTTCGTTGGTTTAATCGGGTTTTCTTTTGGAAAATGTATGTATATGGTTACTGACAGGTGAGTGTTGGATTGATGTTAGCACTGGTATTTATATTTTCCCTTTTTTTTGGAATATTGGAAGCTTAAGTTATATATTTTATGTTTTTTATTTGCATCTTGATCAGCAATACAAATTGTGGATTGTCATTGTGCCTTACATCTTAATAATTGTCCCGAGATTTACATGGGTAAGTATAATTATTGATGAAATGTGCTGCCAAATTCTTATTGTGTCAATATGTAGGCTCAAGCTATTGTTGGACTTGGTTTTAATTAAATTGTAAGTCCAATAAAAAATTTATGTTGCAACAATATCATTAGCATTTTCACAATAGGTGAGTAAAATTTTATGTTGAGAAAAAAAGAAGATGTTGATTACAAGAGAGAAATTCAAGTCGCACTATGTGAAACTGGTGTGGGAGAATAATCATGACACATATATACCATCAGTCTATTTTGAGCATGCAATTTCGGCTAAAAACAAGTAACAATACTTATATGCAAGTTCTATGAGTTGGTTTTGAAGACTTAAATTGTATGTATTAATTATTGACTTGGTGATTGGTATTGATATAACATCTTTGATACATTGATAATCTTATAATTTTTTAGTTCACATGGATGTAGTACAAAGCAAATTGGAAAATTTAGGACAGGTATATCTCTATTTTGTTTGGGAACTCTATCACATGCAGTGCAATTTGAAAGTAATTGTAAAATCAGTTTCTGCTCAGTAAAATGGTATACCATTGAATTCTTTCTTTTGTAGATTTAAAATAACATGCTAATTGATATGATGAAGTTGGAGATGTAGTTATTTTATGTACTCTGCATTAGTATGTTGAAGATGTATTTTTTATGTCTTGCTTATGTAATAGGTGAAGTTGGAGTAATTTTGTATTGAAAATTATAGCGTTTTTTTTTGTTGATAAATGATGATGAAAAGCTTTAATATGTAATAGTTGAAGTTGAAAATTGTATATAACTTTTATGGAATAATTTATGTACACATTTTTGTAGCAAAAGACTAAGAAGTAGTTAATAAACCTCCACAAAATAATGTGTCTATATTGTGGAATTTTGATTCAATTCTTTGGTCTTTTCATATTATATGCATTTTTTTATAAACGGGAATAAGTTTACTGTTGATACAATTTTATTTATAAAAGGGAAAAAGTTATAAATATTTTTATAAACGGGAAAAAGTTATAAATATTTTTATAAACGGGAAAAAGTAAATTGTTATACACTTATTTTTATAAATAAGAATAAGTTATGAATATTTTTATAAATGGAAAAAAAAATCTACATTTGATACAATTATTTTTATAAACGGAAATAAGTTACCAATATTTTTACAAACAAGAAAAAAATCTACTCTTGATACAATGACATTTATAAACGGGAATAAGTTACAAATATTTTTTATAAACAGAAAAAAGTCTATTGTTGATACAATTATTTTAATAAATGGGAATAAGTTACAAATATTTTTATAAACCGGAATAAGTTACAAATATTTTTATAAATGAACACACGAGTTCTAAGCGCTTATACTTTATCAAATAAGTGTATTGTTTTTACAAATATTTGATAATACTACTTGGTGAGATTGTATAAAGGTTGGTACATATTTTTAGCTTATATTCTTTATTATGTGAATGTTTATGATCTGTAATACAAATTTCGAAGATGACAAATGAGATATCGCGGCGTATAATATGAAACCAGACGGAACCCGTTTGATATCACTAGTATTTTACAAGTAATATATGTAATTGTGTATTATTATATTTTTGAAAGTAAACTATTTTAAATGATATAAAGTCAAGTAACACATGTTTTTATTTCTATTCAAATGAAACTACAATTGATAGAACGAAAGACAATTATAATCAAGCTTACGAAGTTCTAACTCCGGAATTTCTTGGTTCTTTGAGAGCACCAGGTCTACCAAATCATAATATCAAATTAAAAGTTGAAAGCCCTATTATGCTAATGAAAAATTTGGATCAGCCTAAAGGGTTGTGCAATGCAAAAATATTGATTGTGACAATATTAGTAAATCACGTCATTGTGACAAAAATTATGTTTGGAAAGAAAATTGGTAACATAATTTATATTCCCCAAATCTCCACGTCACCTCTGATGGACATTCAAGTTGATTAGGAGACAACTTTTTTATCATTGTCTCATACGCAATGACAATAAATAAGTCTCAAGGTCAATCGCTTGATAGTGTGGAATTGTATTTGTCCGCACCTATTTTTAGTCAAGGTCAATTGTATGTTACAATTTCAAGAGTTAAGAGCAAAAGTGGTTTGAAAATCTTAATACATGACAAGGAGATTGCATCATGTTCGATTACTATAAATGTTGTTTACAAGGATGTCTTCTAAGCATTTTTTTAATTGGTAAACTGCTTTTTCTTTTTCTTTTATGTTACACTTTAAATCTGCATCTTTTCCTTTGTTAGTTGTTAAACTTTTTTAATTGGCATATTTGATTGGTATTAGATGTATATCTTTGATCATTAGTTGAGAATCAAATGGTTTGATTTTACATAATACTTTAGTTTATGCTTGATAGTGCATTTTGAATATTCGAAAAAGCAATATAGAATTTAACATATTTCTTCATGCTGTTGTAGGATGGAAAAGGATGTTATGAGCTTTGACATTGCTGCAATGATGAAATTCAAGGTTTTACAGCTTAGTTTTAGAGATGTTTTTGGATAGATTGACATGTTGCCTTTTGAAGTTTATAATAACCACGTACTATCACTACGCCATAATGAATTTTTAATAGCCCTTTTATTAACATTTAATAGCGCAATTAAACGCTATTAAATCTGCCGATATTATATTGTTGGCTACCTATAATAGCACTTTAAAATGCTATCGAAACTGCCTCCATTGTGCAATCTATCATTAGAAAAGTGAAAAAACTTCATCTTAATTTTGACCAAAGCATAAGAAAAAGAAAGCCTCTAGTAGTGGAATGTCACTGTTGAAAATAAGCAACAATGTGAGATAAGTTGGTCTATTGACTACCATCTATTCAACTTTCCTCAATATGGGTGTAGATGCCACAAATATCCCCCCACCAAAACTATATCTAATTTAAGCATTCATGAAATTTGATTAGTATTTTACATTACTTTTTAATAAATAAGAAATATATTAGAAGTTGAAACCCATGTTATACATAACTAATACCCAAATGATATAAACCAAATTAAAAAATAAATTAAAGTTCGATATGGATCTTTACTTAAGCAAGGACACAAATATAAATGCAATACCCACAAAATCGGTAACCTTGTCAAATTTGAGGGTGTAAGAAGAAGATAGTACAAGTAAAACTTACTTTTACTTGAATCGAAATCTGAAAGTTTAGACACACAAAGTATTGTCAATGATAGGAGGCATTTTTAGGATTTCAATAGATTTTTGGAAACAAATAAATCGAATTTTGAGTTATGGGTTCAATCGATTTATAGGATTTTAATCAATTTTTAGGAATTCTAAGTTATGAGTTCAATCGATTAAGATCTTATGGTTTCTATGTTGGTGAATGGATTTAGGTTTGACGGAGAGAACAAGGCTTCTGAGTTTGAAGGAGATAAGAATGGAGAAGTTGTTTGGATTAACTTGTTTGGAGGGGGATGGGAGAAGGTGAAGGAAGCCAATAGTGAGGAATAAGGTGAATTAGAAAGAGTCAAAGTATAAGTTCCCTGGGACAGAAGATGAGCTCGTGGGTTTGAGTTTTTTTTAATAAAGTATTTTTTTTAAATACTATGATGAGTGTTTGGAGTATATATGGGAGTTCAATGAGTTTTTATTTTTTATTTTGATAGAAATATTATGACAGCGCTTTTTAAAAAATGCTAATAAAGGAATATCCCTATATTAGTGTTTGCCCAAAGAGCGCTCCTAATTCCTTTCATCTTTTTTCTTTCTTTTTTTGTTAAGCAAAATATACTAGCGTTTTTAAGAGAAGTGCTTTTATAGCTATTACCTTATAATAGTGCCCGAATTGAAACCACTATTATAAGCATATGTGAAAGAATTTTAATAGTACTTTATTAAAAAGCGCTATTAATTTGACGCTATTATATTTCAAAATTGTAGTAGCGTATTATATGTTTTATTCATGTTACCTTTATTTTTTAACATACCTTTTGGATAAAGGAATCACATCTTAGGACAATGCTTTAAAAATCGAATTGGATATCAAACCGGTGAAACTTGCAGTTTAAGGTTTAATTGGTTCAATCGGTTAAACCTACAGTTGAAATGTTTATTAAATAAATAATAATATGAAATTAAATTTCATAAATATATCACACACAATCATACGTTCACAACTTAATAAAATAAATATTTATAAAATCTATTACAAAGGTAATACGACAATATCAATAATACATATAATAACATAACATAGTTCTACACTTCATTTCAATCTTTATTTAAGAATAATTTGACCAAATTAAAGAATTACAATAAAATAAGTTAACCTAATTCAAATCAAAGTTAAAATAATAGAATATAAGAACTAAAATATAGTTCAAATAATTAAGATAGAATACAAAAAATAAATAATACAAATCACTTTATTAAACAAAAAAAACGAATTTGAGTTGAACTACGAAAGACAAGTCTTATTTGACAAAAACAAACAACATTGACTTGAATGACAATCAATATTGAGTTAATATCATGATTATGTTTAAAAGAGACGGTGTAATATCCCATATTCCCTTAAATGCTCAATTAGTTGTCAGTTGAGACCAATTGAGTTCCTATGTACTCTATCTTTTGTCAGTTGGAACAATTAGAGCTCCTATGTGCTTTAAATGTTGTCAATTGGGACCAATAGAGTAACCAGTGAACTCTGAAGATATTAATTATAAAAAAAGAGACAGACCAATATTAATAAGTACAAGAGAGAACATTTTTGGTAACATTAATAATTGGTCAATTGGTACTGGAAGATGAAATATCAATTGGAATATTTTATTACTACATAATATTATAATATATATATATATATATATATATATATATATATATATATATATATATATATATATATTATATCTTATATATTTGTGTGGTGTAGAAAGAAAATAAGAAGTGGATAAGAAGAGAGGTGGTAGGTAAGAGAGAAGTAGAGATATCAGAAAGAAAGAAAAGAAGAAAGGATAAGAAGAAGAGAAGAGGAAAAGAGAAGAAAGAAGAGGAGAAGAAGAAGACTCATGGAAGAAGAAGAGGAAAGTTCATAAACTCATCATCACCACCATCATCTCATCTTCATCATCATCGTCACCAACTTCACATCTATTTTACCATCTTCATCTCCAAGGTGAGTTCTTAGATAGATTTAGCATTTGGGGGAAAATAATTCATGTTTGGGGGTTATGATTTGTGAGAATTTGTGATGAACTTGTTGTGTTTATACTCCCCTTGGTGCCATGTAGTTGTTATTGTTGTTGGTGATCTTTCATGTTGTCATATGAATGGATGTTATGTTGTGATGGATTTAGGTGTTGTTCATTGTTTACATGATGCTCATGTTGGTTGGGTTGATGGGATGAATTAAAGATGGTTAGGGATGGTATAAATGGAGTTAAAAGATGAATTTTTGAAGAAAAATGAAGAACCAGGCGAAGAAGTGACATGAATTAATTATTTGATGAATTAAAATTTGTCACCAATGGGATTCAAACTCAGGACCTCCTTGAAATGATACAAGCCTTACCACTAGGCCAAAGATCTTGTGTTGAATACTTATGCAATGAATAAATGTTAATCTATATCTTGATTAAGATAGATTAATGAATTAATTGAGGGTTATAACTCCGTTTTGGACACGGACGGATGCGTTCGAAAGATAACGTAAAGGGCTATTATTATTGTTCCATGTTATAAAATATTATGCGATTTATAAATACTATGAATTATATTATGATGAAAGTTAAATATTGTTGTTATGTTGAAGGTGAAATAACATGATTAAAAACCTTACAAAGGCGAGCGAGGAAACCTAGGAGTATAACATGATTAATAACTTTGAAAGATAATCTAGGTTATGGAACATGTGAGATATATGTATGAGAACACGGTATTCATTCGTACGGCACTTATGTGGAGGTCGTGGGTGAATTGTTGCCATGATTGAGAATGAGATGAATTGTATGGAACATGCCAAGTTATTATTTCTGTATTGTGGTGCATACATTCACCTGTGATTGATGAATTTTGTTATGGTTCGTGGAACCGATGATTTTTGAAACCGATCATGTATTCAGAATGTGTGTTTTTCTGTGATGGTACACATCTCTATTGGTATGCTTAGATGAGTAAACATTGGGATCTGGGACCAATGATTCGAGCCTCAATTGGGTTTGAGCCCAAACCATGGCGGACATGGGGGAAAGGTGGACACCAAAGTGGGATAAGGCCCATACGATGAAAGAGACTCAAAGTGGGTAAAGTCCCATACGAGTGATGGTTCTCAAAGTGGGTTTAAGTCCCATAGGGGAACCGGATATCCACCGTGAAAGTCGAATCATACGAGCATGCATGAACCGGGCCTGGCTTAGACGTAAGTCCGTTCGGAAATTGATGTGTCGTGATCTGAATAATGATCGTGGTTGAGTTATAAGAACTCAGATGCATGTTGCCATACAATTGCGAGATAGTTTCCCCATCGCTCAAGTCTTCGTTCCCTTGTTGACTTGAGTTAGATATGAGTTGAATATTGATTAGAAACCCTGTAGAGCCGAGTGGACCCATAGGATAGGAGAACTCACTGAGATTATTATCTCATCCCATTATTGTTTTTATTTTTCAGGTAATCCTTACAGGTTGAATCTATGAGAAGTTGTTATGGATGTTTCAAGGGATGTTGTTTATCCTGATCTTTCGTTGTGGAGTTGTGTGCAATGAAGATATTGCACATAGTTCTTAGATTTTTATTGTTTGGGAATTATTGTATAACATGTTCCATTGATATTTTTAGTTTGGACATGTATATATATTGATGCCATCAGGCACTTATGTTGGATCAATACCAATTATTAACACTTGTATGATATTATTCTAGATATATATTATACGGGTTATTACAGTTGGTATCAGAGCAGTTCGATTCTCGACCTAGCCTTGAAACATCATAAGTAAATCTATTCCTGCCTCATATGTGTGTTTAGCCGACATGATTCTTAATATCACTGTATGTAGTATTGGGCCTGATCAACCTAATATTATGTGCATGGTAGGTAGGATCAAGGTTGAGCGACCACGAGGACTCCGAAGTGTGGGTTGAACTTGTGCTTTGAGGATAGGCTCAAACCAAGAGTTAGAAAGTAAGGAGAACTGGATAGCCCGGTTGAAGTTTCGGAGGAGTTATGATTTGGGTATTATGGAATTGAAGAGTAGTGTATCATTCAAGCGATTTTGCGGTGTTAACAGAGTTGAGAAGTTGAGGATCTCTATTGGATGAATTGTCAGAGCTTTAAGAAAGGTGTGAATTTCTAGTGGAGTAAGATATACTCACTAATATGGAATAAGTATTGTGAGTAATTCCATATGGTAAAGGAGAAAGGATGGTTATGTTACACATATGTCATAAGGTCTGGAAGCGAGGTAGTGAGCGTTTCAGTTTATAAGGCCACTAAAATATTTTGGAAGAACGAGAGTACTTCATGGAATATATATATTTGGAATTGTATCTTGCAAGTGGTTAAGGACTTAAGGGATAAGGACGTTCAATTTTGTTTAGAGCCTAAGGTAGTGGTGAAGTATAAGGAGAGACTCGAGGACATAGCTGCCTATTCCAAGTGAAACATGTATGGACCTAATGGAGGTTAGAAGATAAACCAAGTATCTTCAGTCTTAGAAGGGAGATCTGATTTGGAATAGCTCAGCAGTGGTTCAGTGTTAGTAAGAGACCATTATGGAATGTTGAGTTACCTAAGGATCAATTATAAGAGTTTGTGTGGAGAGGGAGAACACACATTATATAGTAATGGAAGCTCCTATGAGTTTTAGTTGTAGGAGATTTGGTTAAGGAGAGGAGCAAGTAAGTCGGATTTAAGGAATTCTAGTAGAATGGTTTTGTAATTGGAACTGGGAGAATTACCATGGGAAGACAAGTGAACACCGAGTGTGGATGTTGCAATACAACTATTGTAATGGGGTACATTTTAGATAGAGGCACAATGGGACCATTAAGATTCATTAAGACGAAGTTATGGGCTTGTAGTTGATGATTGTTCGCATCGAGGATTTCTAGAGTATGTAGTGGAGTGGAGGAAGTTAAACCTTGGTATTAAGAGAAGTATGTGATAGCAGCATTATGGTCACAAGTAAGTGTAATGGATTCTTTGTCTTGAGATGGATGTAAAGTAACATACATTTTGTTGAGTAATGAGTCGTGTTTTCTAAGTTGAGTTGATGATAGACAATGAAAGATAAACCAAGCGGGAGCATGTTGATTAAGTGTAGGATGTGGAATATTTTATGTTGCAAGAGCTTATTAGGAGACAATGAGGGTTGTCTGTATCAAGTCATCTAGACAAGTAAACCCCAGTACGATGAAGGGTGTAGTAGGTATTGGTTTAGAAGAAAATTCCAGTCACAAGCGTGTGGCAATGATAAGGTTCATCTTAAGTGCATTTTATTTGAATTGCAAGAGTAATATTGGCTTATTGGAAGTCTGGTTGTTATTTATCTTCTTGAAGAGTGTTTGGTTGGTTGATCTCGGAGTATAAACATTCACACCGTGTTAGAGATAAGGGTGTCTTAATTGTCATAAGTGTATCGTTGTGGACGTACAAATTGAGGATGGAGTTACAAGTCACCACAAGTCAGATTGGTAGTTTTGAAATTGGGATTTCTGAAGGTGTAGTGCGTAGTTGGTCATCTGTAGAGATATCATAGAAGTCATATGTTTGGGGACCCAACCTAGTGAACCATATTCGGTGTGAGTAACTCTTGGGTGTATCACTACTACGGGTAATGAGAACCATAAGGAGTGAGGTTGGAAGGGACTTAATAAATGGTGATCTGGAAGGGATTAGTTCAATATATTGTATGTGTTAGTAAGGTGTAAATTGGTTAGTCGGAGTATGGAATTCAATCATTTCTTGGATTCATGGCCTCGGATGGGGACCTCCAGGAGAGTAGTATTTTTGTATACAATGATGCTCTAGACTATTGGAAGGATTTGTAAAGTTTTACTTCCAAGATGGAACGAGAATTAGATTCTTGAAGTTAAACATGTAACTCAGACTGTATATTAGTAAGAGCATAAGCTAAGATTAAGGAAGATGGGACAAGACAATTGAGAGGAATGATTTTGGATAGGAAGTACAATGTTATCTCTAGATATGTGTGAGATATTGTGTGTGACTCTATGAGGTGTATGGACACTCATAGCTACGTTCTAGGTTGCTTAAGTTCCTTATAAGTGGTGTCTCGCTGATGATTTAAAGTTCCTTGATGGTGTTATGTCGTTTTTGGTAGAGATCATGTATAGGGAAAAATCTTAAATGAATCAAAGCCCTATAAGAGGATTTGATATGGAATATAGTAACCAGAACCGGATATTGTCAAACTAATTTGGTTTAGCTGCATCGAACACATGATGAATTTGGATGTTCTATGTTTTTATGGTTGAAGTAATGTAACTCCTGGATACCTATCTCCTGAAGAGTGTTGGTCTTATTCTAAACTCTTGTGAGTCATCAAGGAATTTATTCTACTAATGGATGTCAGTGAGGTCCTAGTACTGCTTTGGGTGGTGGGCACTCTGGAGGATAGGCATGATCTTTATGTAGACTGTTAGCTAACAAGTGGTGTTTAGGAATCCCAGGTGTTCCACTGTTGGAATCGGAGTATCACAATGGAAGGTGATGAAAGAAAGAGCTAAATAAGGTCTATGGGGATCATGGAGATAATTACTCGTAAGAATGGAGGTAAGGATGACAGTAAGACAATCTCGTGCTAATGGTGCTATCTTATTGGAGTAGTACGAAAGAAGTGAAATAGTAGGAGCAAAGGCTTGTAGCATACGGTATCAAATCAAGTGAAGTTTATGAGATTATCAATAGATGAATTACAAAGTTTGTCACACTTGTTGAAGAAATAATAAGAAAAGAGTAGTCAATATTGTATGCGTTTAAGGAATCAATAAATTTTCTTATGAAGAATTAATGAGTATTGATTAACCAAGTCGAGATAAGATGTCGTAATTATGTTTTGTGTAAGTTAATGCAAGGAAGGGAAGTCGTGGTTTCCGGGAAGAAAGTGACCAACTGATGTAGAGCGGTATATTAGATGAATTAAGTGGAAGCAGGTTTAAATATTAATCCAATATCAAAATAAGATTGTGATGGAAATCAAGAAGTTTCAAGAGTTCATTAAGAAGGAAATTTGACAGCAAAGACAAGTTAGAAGAATGAGTGTGTCAGAGGCTTGAAATCGAAGAGAAGTCAAGTGTTGGTCTAAGATACAAGGTTTGTTTGTTTGTTGAGTGAAGGAAATTCGGGGGCGAATTTCAATTTAAACCAATCGATTGATTCATTTGATCAATCTATTGACATGAATTAATTATTTCATGAATTAAAATATGTAAACTCATTTGATCAATCTATTGACATGAATTAATTATTTGATGAATTAAAATATGTCAACTCATTTGATCAATCTATTGACATGAATTAATTATTTGATGAATTAAAATATGTCAACTCATTTGATCAATCTATTGACATGAATTAATTATTTGATGAATTAAAATATGTTGTGTTGAAATGATACAAGCCTTACCACTAGGCCAAAGATCTTGTGTTGAATACTTATGCAATGAATAAATGTTAATCTAAATCTTGATTAAGATAGATTAATGAATTAATCGAGGGTTATAACTCCGTTTTGGACACTGACGGATGCGTTAGAAAGATAACGTAAAGGGCTATTATTATCGTTCCATGTTATAAAATATTATGTGATTTATAAATACTATGAATTATATTATGATGAAAGTTAAATATTGTTGTTATGTTGAAGGTGAAATAACATGATTAAAAATCTTACAAAGGCGAGTGAGGAAACCTAGGAGTATAACATGCTTAATAACTTAGAAAGATAATCTAGGTTATGGAACATGTGAGATATATGTATGAGAATACGGTATTCATTCGTACGACGCTTATGTGGAGGTCGTGGAAGAATTGTTGCCATGATTGAGAATGAGATGCATTGTATGGAACATGCCAAGTTTTTATTTCAGTATTGTGGTGCATACAGTCACCTGTGATTGATGAATTTTGTTATGGTTCGTGGAACCGATGATTTGTGAAACCGATCATGTATTCATAATGTGTGTTTTTCTGTGATGGTACACATATCTATTGGTATGCTTAGATGAGTAAGCATTGGGATGCGGGACCAATGATTCGAGCCTCAATTGGGTTTGAGCCCTAACCATGGCGGACATGGGGGAAAGGTGGACACCAAAGTGGGATAAGGCCCATACGGTGAAAGAGACTCAAAGTGGGTAAATTCCCATACGAGTGATGGTTCTGAAAGTGGGCTTAAGTACCATAGGGGAACCGGATATCCACTGCGAAAGTCGAATTATACGAGCATGCATGAACCGGGCCTTGCTTAGACATAACTCCATTCGAGAATTGATGTGTCGTGATCTGAATAATGATCGTGGTTGAGTTATGAGAACTCAGATGCATGTTGCCATACATTTGCGAGATAGTTTCCTCATCGCTCAAGTCTTCGTTCCCTTGTTGACTTGAGTTAGATATGAGTTGAATATTGATTAGAAACCCTGTAGAGCCGAGTGGACCCATAGGATAGGAGAACTCACTGAGATTATTATCTTATCCCATTATTGTTGTTATTTTTCAGGTAATCCTTACAGGTTGAATCTATGAGAAGTTATGGATGTTTCAAGGGATGATGTTTATCCTGATCTTCCGTTGTGGAGTTGTGTGCAATGAAGATATTGCACATAGTTCTTAGATTTTTATTGTTTAGGCATTATTGTATAACATGTTCCATTGATATTTTTAGTTTGGACATGTATATATATATATATATATATATATATATATATATATATTGATGCCATTAGGAACTTATGTTGGATAAGTACCAATTATTAACACTTGTATGATATTATTCGAGATATATATTATACGGGTTGTTATAGACGGCGTGATGGTGATGGATTGTGGTTGAAAGAAAAACTATAATAGAGTGACAAATCTTAAAAGTTTGTATGATTGTAAAAAAAACATGGAATTTTTTTTTGTGATTGAGGAATGTATAACAGTTTTGTTATTGACATATGATTTTTTTTTAAAAAAATAGTTAAATTGTTGCATTTTTTTGAACCAGACGGTTTTACAAAATTGGTTCTGATTCTTTGATTCGATTGATATTGGACGGTTCAATTCGGTTTTTTCAGTTTTACTACAGTTTTGATCCACTAACGATTTTGAAAGGTTGATCCAATCGGATTCATCTCTGGTTCCCCGTCCAACAGGTTGAACCGACCGATTTAGTCCGGTTTTTAAAATATTGGTTTAGTGATTATATTAATTGTAATTCTCAAAATATTAACGGTTCAAAAATATGAATTCAAAATTGACAAAACATATAATGAATCCATATTAGAGTCGTACACGTTTGTTGTTAATTGATAATAAAGACTAACTAAATATAACCTTTATTAAAGTGTAAATCATAAATTTTGTTAAAATCAAAATAACTCCTCATTAAATTTCTATTAACTACATAAGTATATAATTAAAAAGCATTATAATTTTACGGTTTACACACGGATCCACACATACAACCTCTCTTTTATTCATATCTAGTTTTGGAAGTACAAATCAAAATAAAGGTCACTTTGGGAAAGGAAGATGCAATTTGTGGTTCATTGATTCAAGGGTGGTTCATGTAGCTTAATCTTCATGCCATCTCATCCAATCGTCTAGCCATCTTCAAGATCATCCAATCCCTAATCAAGTTTTCTTCAAGGTATGATCATTCTATCATCATTTTGGTTTGGGATGCAAGGAAACTTCAAGTTTGCACAAGGTAGCACAAGGTTAGTTGACCTAATTTGTAAGTATGGATCACTATTGGTCTGAAGCCCAGAACTTATTCAATTTTGAACTAATTGACAAGCTTCTTTGAGAAAAATGTTCCTAATGAGTCCTCTACAACTTTGCTTCAAGGCTCAAGCATCAATTCAACCTCTAAGGACCTCAATTTTGGAAAGGTCAAAGTTGCCAAACTAGGTCAAAACCTTGTAATGATCCACACTTGTCAGCCATGCCATTTTCAGCTTAAGTACCTTTTTCATTCCATTCCTCTTGTATCTTGTTAAGCTTATAACAAAGATCATTTGGCCCAAGATATGGTGTCATGAACTTGGGTCCTCAAGATGCTCAAAAGGTTCCAAGACTATTTGACCAAATGCCTGACATATAAAGCATGTCACGACCTCAACTTTCAACACTTGCCATTTTCTCCTCAATCCTCCTTTTGAGTTGGTTCTTTTTTAATTTAATTCATTGAAATGAGATGAACATTTGACATAAATAAAATTACAAAACACGTGAGTGGGTTCCATTTGGCATAGCTTCAAACATGGCATGTTGAACTTTGTTTTGCCCAATGCCCAGAACATGCAATTACAAGTCATTTTGCATCTTGGGACCACTTGCGCATGTGCAACTTGATTCTGATGCTACAATGTGTGCAAACGAACACAAGACGACTGGTTTCAAGTGCCAATTCACACATTTCATGTCTCACTTCACACGCTTTGCAAATCAAGAAAAGTCTAACCTAATTCACACGAATTGGTCTCCATTTCACACGTACCTTGATCTCATCTCATTTCCTATAAATAGATGAAGTTTTTGCCTTCATTTGAAAGCTTTGATAGCCAAAGAAACTCTGAAACCATTTGAACCTGATACCTCAAAAAACCAGTTAACCATATCTTCGATTCAAGCTCTTTTAACTTCAAATCTTCATCCATAATCATTCATCGGCACATTCTGAAGTTGACTGAATCACTACTTTGGTTTGAAACTCCTTGCAACCAGACTTCTAAATCCACTATTTTTGAACTTCGAAGCTCCAATTGGAAAGGTATATAAGAGTTAAATCTTTGAGCAAACAAGATACCACACTTTTCACCTCACTCCACTAATCAAAAGCCCTTTTCTACCTTTAATTTATCTTCGATATTAGTCATTTAATTTTACTTTGAACAATTAGGATTCATCATGTTGTTGAGCAAAATTCTCCATGCTCATTACCAATCAATGGCTATGATGCAGGGAGACATGAACGATGAAGTGTTGTGAAGGTAACTTCATGCTTGGGTGTTGCTAAAAACACTAGTTCATGGATTGCATAAATTGAACCAAGGTTGAAGATGAAGTTTGGTTCGCGCGCCATGGAGCCAAACATTTGAATCCAGTCAATCACAACCTTCCAAATGTTTTACACAAAGTTTCTAAGAATATTCTACATCACATACATTTTTCTCTTAATTTTTTAAATCATTTTTGCATTTATTAATATTTTTTATTTCATTTTCATTTTAATTTCCTTTTCCAATTTATTATTCAAGCATTTAAAAACCTTTTTGCATCCAACTTGTGAGTTTTACTCATGTATAATATTTATGAATTTGTGTAATTTTTGCAACCATTTTTGAACTATTTTGATCATAGTTTGAGATTTTCTCTTTTATTTTTCTTTTAAATCATTTTAAAGTACATTTTTGCTTGATTTTTGATGCACTTGATGTTTTGACTTGAGTTTGTTGACTTGGTTGATCAATGATTCTACATTTGAAGCCATCCATTATGGACTTGAGGTTGATTCCATCTTCTTTGATTAAAACATCTTGATAAATGATCATTGAATCATTTTGGACACTTTGAATCAATGATAGATTATCCCTTATTGAGCCATATGTTTGGGTCCCTTGATTTGATTGATAGTAGATCCTAAGTTAAACATTTGAGTTAGCTCACACTTTGACTTTGTTTTGACCTTGTTGGACTTTGTTTACTTGTTTAACCAAATCTTCAACATTTTTAATCACTCATAGATGGTCCATTGGTTGATTTAATCTTCTTTGATTCAATATGTTGATAGATGGTCATTTGGCCATATTTTGAACACTTTGAGTTATTGATAGATCATCCTTTGGTGTAGCATATGTTTGAATCCTTTGACTTATTGATAGATGATCCCATTGTGTTGACTTTAACTTCTAACATACTAATACCTAACATCTAATTGATAAACCTCCAACACGTTGACTTTGACCTTTACTTTATGCAATTTACTTTTATGTATCTTACTCATCATTTAACTTTATACATTATTCATTTTGTCTTATTCATCCATTGCTTCTTATATTATGTTTGAGCTGTTTGACAATGTCAATGAATCAAAACATGATAAAATAAGTTGACTTAATCCTTAAGACCTATTCTTGACTTAGAGTGATGATGCCCACACTTTTGGCCTTTGGACTTAGGATTTAGACCTTTGCTTGATCCGGAATGACCTTGGACTCATTGACCTTGGCTCTTTTGAGTTTGTCCTACTGTTGAATTGTTGAACTTTTGGCCTTGTCATCTTGTTTATGATTCATTTGCCTTTCCTCTGCTTATCACATTTGATTCATTTGCCTTTCCTCTGCTTATCACATCCATTTATTTAGGTTAGTGCACTTGCACCCACATGGCTTACTCTCGGGCTACCTAACAATGAGGCATAGGCTAATTCCACTTTTGCACCCACATGGCTTACTCTTGGGATACCTAATAATAAGACCATAGGCTAGTCTTTGTATGATCATGCATTGTGTTCTATCCATCCCATTCTCTTTGATTTAGCTTGATAAAATTCTATTTGATAAACTAGATCCCTTGACTTTAGACTTTCTTTTTTATCTTTGTCAAGTGACCATAAGTCCCTTGGTCACTTGATAGGACTTATCTCTGCTACTTTGGAAGCTTCAGCCTCTCGACAAGTACAAGACCTAAAGCACTTCATCATCAGTCATCTGCCTCATCCCCACAGATCATCTTTGAGAACCTGTTTCAATAACTTATCAGACATTGACAAGGATTACATGCCATGAGCCTTAAGTAATAGAGAAGGAGTGAGAGAGAGCATTCCTATCCTTATTCTGAATATTTTGGGTACGGACAAATGACCCAGTTGCTCAGAGTATTCACCTCTATTCATAGACTTTACTGTAATTCGAGTCAGTTCATTGACAAGTCTGCAACTAGCCCTATGGCTCCCTTGTCAAGTTCCTCTTGGTTTAAACACCACCTTCCTTTGGTTTAAACACCACAACTTTGGGACACACCTTTATGGTTAACCCCTTTCGTTTCTTGGTTTAAACACCACTTTCCTTTTATCTTTGGTTTAAACACCACAACTTTGGGATACACCTTTATGGTTAACCCCTTTCCTTTCTTGGTTTAAACACCACTTTTATCTTTCTTTTCTTGTTTTAAACACCAATTTTACCATTCTTTTATTGGTTTAAACACCACAACTTTGGGTTGACACCTATAGTGGTTATATACCTTTTTCCTTGGTTTTGACACCACTTTACTTTCCTTTCTTGGTTTTAACACCACAATATCTTTCCTTTGGTTTAAACACTGCTTCAGTCAGTTTCTAGATCTTTCCTATTTAAACACCACCCCAAATCCTTATCTTTTCTTAGGCTTTGTTTTTCGAACTATGGAGCTATGACTTACTTATTGCACTATAAGGATATGTAGGCACGAGGATGCGGATCCTTGGCGAGCATTTTTCTTTTCTTTTCCCCTTTCTCTCTCTGATTCCATGATCTACGAGGCTTTGACTTTCTCATTGCACCATGAGAATACAGAGGCATGAGGACCCATTCCTCTTCGAGCACTCCCTCTCTAACCCATTTTCTGTTTTACAGGTACATAAAGATAACAACATCCATCCAAGCAAGGGCATTCAAAACGGTTCCCATGGGGTACCATGGATGTGAGAGGTGCCAATACCTTCCCCTTGTATATCCGACTTCCATCCTCGTTTCTATGTTCCCCCTTGGGTTTTATCGATATTTTACCTTCTGTATTTTGGGATAAATAATTTTTGGTGGCGACTTTGTTGTATGTTCGATCCTGCGACGCGTTCGAGTATATTTCCGTCCAGTTTCAGTGTCATATTGTACTGATTTTTTTTTTATAAATAGGTTTTCATTATCTATCATTTTTAACACATCTTTTCATTTCATTCTTCATTTTTTTTCTTCTAAATTTCTAACATGATTATTAAAAGAGATGCTCATGTTTGTTTATCGATTACCAAGCCTTCAATGAAGATTCGACTCTGAAACACTTAAACTTTCAAGCATATAGAAAGGAGCTGGATATGTTTGTTAGACGAAGAAATTCAAGAGGGTGAAAAAATTAGAAGAATTTATCAGTTTATTTCGATGTTCAATCATGCGAGTGAGAATAGCGAACATACCCCATTTTAGGAGTCAGTTAAAACTGACAGTGATGTTCGTGATATGATGTTTGGACCATATGATATTGTTTTGATAGTTGTAATCTCTTAGATATGTTATAGTGTTAAGTCCTTTTATTTGTTCTTCATGTTGTTGTTTTCTACTGTGCTTGTTTTTGTTTTGTTATAACCGAAAGTTGTATTCAATATGAAATTTCATGGTTACAAAAAATAAATTACATATAAATAGTGCATACAGTAATTATGTTGTGGAGATTTCTCCAACATTGGGATGATTTTTCTAATTATGTCAGGGATGACGACATGTACCATATAATCTTACCACTTCATCAGTCGTATGCATTTCTGTTCTAATACGCGTGTTATTGGGGCCACCCTTTTTCTTCCTTCACAAATTTTCATTGTGCCAAACTATGCCACGTTGATATGTAGGCCAATATTCCTCCTTTTCTACCATCGGGAAGCTATTTTTGTACACATCAAATACATTTATTACATTGTAAATGACATATAAATGCTTGGAAGGGTCCTGGAGAACATTTGAACATGCTGCAATGACATGGGAGCAAGGCATACAAAAGACTTGAAACTTTCCGAAGTCACACCAACCTCTATCTAGTTCGACCCGATAGTATCCCATTGACGTTCCCTCATTATGGTCCATTGTCTCCTCTACACTTAATCAACCTCTACGACGGTCAAAGATTGTAACCAAGTGTGTTAACTTTGACAGTTTCTTCCTTCAAAAATTTCACACAACTTTCACTAAATAATTGCCCTGATTCTATCATTGAACTCCACTTTAAACTTTTGATCGTGAACATTGACCCTAACCTAAAATAGGTTACTCTCACCAACACGGTTATGGGTAGGTTTCTGATGTATTCATTGATTCCACAAGATTTGTTGTCATGTGGCCTCGTTGTTTACAATTGTCAAATGCCCTGGTCCACTTCTCCACCGAAATAGTATCGATCCACCTCAAAATATTCATATTTGAAAATATAATCTCTTTTCGGTAGTGTTGGAACGATGGTTAAGTTAACATATACCATACCTATGTTCACAACTTTTTTCTGAAGTGTCTTGTCGCTGATCTCCCGTATGAAGTTTTTTACAATATGTCTAATGCAGTAGACATGCATAGAAGGAGGATCTTGCCAAATGTTATCAGGGTTATTGTATGCACTCTCAATAGATGTTTGTCTGTCTAAAATCAAACATAGGTTGGGTTGCGGAGCAACATGTATTCATAGATTCTTGAGACAGAAACTCCACCTGAGACAAATGAATGGTTTACTATGAACCCAATGTGAAGTCATAAATGGTGGAAAATTAAACTTTGGTGATGGTGAGGGCTTTCTGCATAATAACTTTACTATGAATTCATTGTTTTTCATACTCCCCGATGATGAAAAAATAGTAGGTTTTTGTAGTTTTTCAAAGGGATAGTATGATTATGGATGGAATGATTCTAGCCCTAGGATGGTGATCCTAGGGAGAATCTTATCAAGGGTTGAGAATTCGTCATAAATGGTACTTATAATTTGTGTTTATTTGGAGGTTATAAGTTGGTTAAACTCTGATTTGGCCTATGTAATTTAAGGGTAGTGAAGTAATTGAGGGTTTTGTGAGGAACGAGGACCTTGGATTATGATCCAAGTAAAAGATTTATCAATGGTTGGAAATTAATTTAAGTTTTAGTTGCGGATCACTAATCTCAATCCTTAGATTGGTTTTTATGAATGACTAGGATTGAATGGAGATTTGGTTGAAAATGAAAGTTGGAAATTGTGTTAGTTTGATAATTATGGTAGTTAAGAGTTAATTGTGTAATTGAATGGCTGCGAATGCATAGGTAGTCAGAGATAAATGATCCTTGATTTTTGTAAAAATATCAAGTCAAAATGTAAGATAGAAGGTCATTGGTGATTCTGCATGAAACATGAAATTTTTGAATGCTTTTGCCTTTAATTTTTTGCCACTTTTACCATTATTTTTTGGTGACTTTAAGTTCTTTTGAGAAGTGATTTTGTATTGAAAAATGCACTTTTGAATGATGTAAACTTATGGTTCAAATTCTGACTTTTTGGATATGAATCAATGTTGGATAGTGTTGGAAAAAAAGTATTGAATTTAAGGAATATAGCAGAACTTTTGTGAAGTTGTGCATAATTTTTTTTGTGACCTTTCCATAGTAATTTGATGATTTTAATCCATGATATGAATGTCTAACTTGGTGTGCCTTCTTCCTTTTAGCAAATGAGTATTGTAATGGAAGAATAATCTTGAAGGGGGCATCGGAGAATGAAGAAAAAGCCATGAGAATGGAGCTTGATGGAAGAGAAAATCTTGAGTTGTTGGAAATTAGCATTTGTAACATAATCATGGAATAATTGATTTTTGATGAATAATGATGAGTCATTTGGTCAAATGTTTGTACAATAGGTCTAAGAAACTCAAGTATCTCTACCTCACGCTCATGAGACCGAGGAAGTGGCTCGACCGGTCTAGCTCTACCTACTCAAATCTTGTGTTGACGCTCATGTCTAGGCGAGGCACAATATAAGTCTTTGTTTCCCCTAGCAGAAGTTGTCATCATATTATTCATATCCATCATTAAAAACGAGAAAAACATAAACTAATAGGGAATATAACAACAAGAAATAAATACAAAACAATAAATTAGCATGCAGTATGCTAAATACTGGATTATGGAACCCAAATGTATGCCATGTTGTGTGTTCGGATTATAAAAGTTGAACACATGCAATATGGTACGTTCTAGCATCCTATAATATGAACGATACCAAAAGTCAAGAAGAAAAGAATGAATGCATGCAATTAATCAAAGAATGAAGCAAATGTGTACTACATTATTGTTAAATAGTTGGATACATGATTATATGAGCATGGTTTGATGGAAAAATGAGACAATGCAAATATTTTTCTATATGGAAGGAGAAAATCCAAAAGTCTGGGTGAAAAAGTAGATGTTTCATGGGTTATATAGTGTTCAGATTCTATAATTCAAACACTTTAAAAAAACATGTTCCATATTTTATAATCTGAAGTGTATTTTTGAATTTTTGAGAGGTTGAACTGATGGGAAAAGAAATAGTCCCCATTAGATGCTTAACCTCAAGAATTTAGTTCACATTGTCATTTTTCCACAATAATATTCCACGCCATGTTACAATCAAAATAGCGAAACTCCACCCCCCCCCCCCCCCCCCCCCCACAAAAAAAAAGATCTCTTAGAAACTTTTGAATTGCAAAAATGGTATTTCAGATTTCAAAATTTGAAACATGTTTTGTAGGTGTTCGAATTCTATAATTTGAACATGGTGAAACCTTCTTCTTCCCCCTCAATTTGTTATCTCTAGGTTTACAACTTTTAGATGTTATAGTCCAAATGTGCAAATCACCTTGGGTTAAACAATTATTCATAATAAAATCATGGATATATTATATTTATCTATGGTAAAACCGTAATTAACTTATGTAACAAAAATCATAACTATTTCTTGATTTTCTTGTAGTGTAAAACCCTCAAAATTTTAAGACTTTTCAATTTTAAAATATAAAATAAACCAACATTATAAAAAGTAAATAATAATATAAAGGATTTATGGATTATATAGAGTGTTCGATTTCCGAATTCTAAATTTCAAAAGACATTTTCATCATTTTTAAAAATTTCTAAGAATGATGGGAGGTAAGGGTTCACATCAAAATAAAATAACATAATAAAAATTGTAATCCATTTAAAATAATCAAACCAAACGATATCACCATGTAATCATACATAATATTGGTGACTTTAAAACAACTATGAAACACTAACATCGATAAATTATCAATGATAATGCATAAATCAAATATGAGACTCATATTATTGAATAGAAATCTACTATCTATCTAATAAAAGATTATGCTATGGAATTTACCACTAAATCCTTCTTAAACCAAGTTTTTTTTTCTAATTTCAGAGTTATTTCTGTCTAAACATACTTAAGAAACCTTTTCAATTTCCATGATAAATTTAAAAGCCTATTTCTATCTTTCAATCTCAATTTTACTTTTCAATCTGCTCCATACATAGAGTACTTGAAATAAACTCTACTGAGATATTAAAAGTCACTCCAAATATTCAAATCTCTCCCTCTCCATTACCCCACCTCTATCCCCAACAGCACCGCCGGTGTCAACGCCGCCTCCTTTGCAGTTTATGTCTCATTATGTTCTTCATTTCTCCACTCAGGTCCCTAACTCCATCGTCGTTGCAACTTCCGTCCAGTTATGTACAACCGGAGAAAAAGTTCACAAGGCCACAACAAAGGGAGGCACTTCACTTTTGAAAGTGAAAAAGCTTCAACTATTTTTCACATTATCACCACCATTTTACATACTTTCTTCATCACATACAACAACAACACTACCACAAATCTATCACCTTCTTCTTCCATTCAACAACAACAACCACATACAACAATAAAACACAACACAAAACCAGTTTCTTCTTCATTCATCGCAACTCAATAATTACCAAAATAACTATCACACAATAAAAACAAAATCAAAAATATAATAAGAAGTGATTCAGAACTGCCATTTTTTCTTTTTTAGAAATGAAGTATAGCCCCCTCGTTTTGGAAAACAACCGAGTTTGTTATAGAAGACCTATAGTCTTCTTTTCACTCTCTTTCATTTACTTTGTTTATATTTGTTTATTTTAATATTAGATTTAATTAGTTTAGGTAATCATTTGACAAAGTTGTATTTTTGTTTCAATATTTATTTTAAACTTTTAGCTTTATTTTGATGCTTTAGTTTTCAAATTCTTAAGATAGCTCTCAAAGAAAGTGACAGTGATTTATACCATTAAGAACCTGAATGAGCATTATTTGGGAGCTGGACATGAGAATTTTTGAGCTGCAGGTGGGAAGACGAACAAATGCAGACAATTTATTATTTAAGTACTGTATGCATTTTTTTATTCATGTATCAATTGATAAACTATTATATCAATGTATATGGAGTTGTTACTGAGAAGCCAAGTGAATATCAAGGTATGTTTTTTCTTTTTTTATTTCTCAATTTTTTATTTTTCTTAGTGAAATATGAGTGAGTTTTGATTTTTGTATTTGTATCTTATATTGATAGAGAAAGCAAAAACTATGGTGTTTTGAAAACGAGAGAGTCTTGGTGAATACAAAGCTCACTGGAATATGTTTACGATTGATTCGCCAATAGTAGTTTATTGATTTTCCTTCCACTTTCAATTTATTATTGTCTATTAAAATTTCAAGTTCGCCCACCATATGTTTGTTTTGCTTATAATTATGTTGATTTACTATTTATCTGTATCTCAGTGTGATTTTTGTCTTTCTTTCGTTGGTTTAATCGGTTTTTCTTTTGGAAAATGTATGTATATGGTTATTGACAGGGGAGTATTGGATTGATGTTAGCACTGATATTTATATTTTCCTTTTTTTTGGAATTTGGAAGCTTAAGTTATATATTTTTTGTTTTTTTATTTGCATCTTGATCAGCAATATAAATTGTGGATTGTCATTGTGCCTTACATCTTAATAATTGTCCCGAGATTTACATGGGTAAGTATAATTATTGATGAAATGTGCTGCCAAATTTTTATTGTGTCAATATGTAGGCTCAAGCTATTGTTGGACTTGGTTTTAATTAAATTGTAAGTCCAATAAAAAATTTATGTTGCAACAATATCATTAGCGTTTTCACAATAGGTGAGTAAAATTTTATGTTGAGAAAAAAAGAAGATGTTGATTACAAGGGAGAAATTCAAGTCGCACAATGTGAAACTGGTGTGGGAGAACAATCGTGACACATATATACCATCAGTCTATTTGGAGCATGCAATTTCGCCTAAAAACAGGTAACAATACTTATATGCAAGTTCTATGAGTTGGTTTTGAAGACTTAAATTGTATGTATTAATTATTGACTTGGTGGTTGGTATTGATATAACATCTTTGAAACATTGATAATCTTATAATTTTCTAGTTCACATGGATGTTGTACAAAGCAAAGTGGAAATTTTAGGACAGGTATATCTCTATTTTGTTTGGGAACTCTATCACATGCAGTGCAATTTGAAAGTAATTGTAAAATCAGTTTCTGCTCAGTAAAATGTTATACCATTCAATTCTTCCTTATGTAGATTTAAAGTAACATGCTAATTGATATGATGAAATTGGAGATGTAGTTATTTTATTTACTCTGCTTTAGTATGTTGAAGATGTATTTTTTATGTCTTGCTTATGTAATAGGTGAAGTTGGAGTAATTTTGTATTGAAAATTATAGCGTTTTTTTTGTTGATAAATGATGATGAAAAGATTTAATATGTAATAGTTGAAGTTGAAAATTGTATATAACTTTTATGGAATAATTTATGTACACATTTTTGTAGCAAAAGACTAAGAAGTAGTTAATAAACCTCCACAAAATAATGTGTCTATATTGTGGAATTTTGATTCAATTCTTTGGTCTTTTCATATTATATGCATTTTTTTATAAACGGGAATACGTTTACTGTTGATACAATTTTATTTATAAAAGGAAAAAAGTTATAAAATCTACTTTTAATATATAAAAGTTCATTACCACCATAATTACTTAATTACCCTAATTACAATCCATAATACAACTACTTTCATGTTCCTATAAGTAATTTCGTACTAAATTCTATTTATACTACTAAAAAATATTACCGTTATTATTGTAGTTTTTTTTACCAAATATTATCGTTACTTGATTTTCTTTAAATGACAAAATGAATATTTAATTGTATAATTATATGTTATTAAATTGTAACTTTAAAATTAAAAATAACTATTTAATATAGTTGATTAATATTAATTGAGTAACTTAATATTATTGTTAATTTAGCTACCAATTAATTATTATTATTGTTATTATTATTATTGATATTTACCCGCCATATATGATAAGAATATTTTTAAAATTTAAATAGTATATTTATTATTTGATTTGATTTGATTTAATTGAGATCCAAACTCTATAAATTAATGTTAGGGTGATCGGATTAATGTTAAAAATTGATTATCAAAACTCTTTTTGCAAAGTCTTTTGATCTACAAAATAAAAGTTAAAAAATATTTAAAAAATAAAATAGTAAATTAATTAAAAATATAAAAGGACAAAGTTGATATTTTTATAAAATATAAGGGTATAAGAATAAATGTATGAATATTAGGTAAAATCTTCTATAAAAATACTCACAACGAGTAGAATAAAAGCCATTAAAAAGTGGTACTAACACGGATTCAGGTAATTATCGACTTAAATAAACGGGGATGAGAGCGGTATGTGGACCTTGGTACCCATCCCGCCTCATGCTCATATAATATATATTTATATTTTTAAATATATATTATTATATAAAAATAAATGTCTATCGATTTTTAAAAATATATCAATTTTAAATTACTACATATTTAATATAAGTGATCATTTATTTTATAGTTCAACAGTAATAATTTTTTGATTTTTTGATATAAATATCATTTATTGTAACTTTGAATATCATATTCTTTTAAAAAGATCTTTAAGAGCAATGTCATTTAAATTTTTTAATAATTTATCGTTTAGAATAACTGATAGAAATAATATTTAAGAATGACTTTAAGAATCATTTAACCCTAAATTAAAACAAATAAGAAGTGAGTTTTTTGTTTACATCAATCAAGGAGGCTTTTTGATGCAGATCATATCAAAAACTATCTATTTAAAAGTAGATATTTTATATTTTAATATAATTAAAAACATATTATGATACAAAAATTGTATTTTGACTGCAAATGAGATTCACATTGAGTAATAAAATAAAATTTACTATTATAAAAAAACAACAAAAATAAGATTTATAGTATAATCATTAATTTTTTATTCTAAGTTAAATTTCTATTTAAAAAAGAAAAGAAATTTCCAAAAATTAAAAACATTCTCTAGCTTTTTCACAACTTAAATATTCGTAAGTTTTAAAAGAATTATTTGTTTAGTCTATTTTCTAAAATGTATTTCAATATTTTTTACAAATTTTAAGAAATGGTCTGGTGCTTTAGTAATTATTATAAAAAAATTAGGTTTTGTATAAAATAATTATTTTTAAATTTATTGAATAAATAATATATTTGATCATTCAAATACATTGATGGTTGATTTTGGTGAGATACTTCAAGGCAAATGCAAAACCGATAGACTGGAAGGTAATTTAAATTCTATTATAACTTATATAACTTATATATTTGCAAACACATTCAATAATGAACCTTACTTTAATGTAGATATTATTGGTGCTGTTAGTGAGATAAACCATATCCAATCCAACACTCCGGGGAAGAAAGTTGTTGTTTCTGTTGTGCTGAAAGATTTGAAGTAATGCGCATTGTTTTCATAACTTATGTGTTTGATAAATTTATATATTTTGCATCACTGAATCCCATCATATAATATTGTTTATTTATATTGCAAAATAGGGGTAATTGCATAAATTGCAATTTATGGGAAATCTATGGATCAAAATTTTTGGCTTACTACAATGATCCTAAAAACAATGGAGCTATTGTAATTCTGCTCACTCATGCAATGGTAAAAGATGGCCAAGGTATTACACTATCAGACTTTATAAATACATAGCTGATTTGTATTTTTCCTTATACGTTCAATAATTTTTATATTAATTATACAATTTACAGTGTCAAATGCATGGAGTGGTTCCAAATTGTTGATAAATGAAGACATCCCTGAAATTCAAGATTTTATGTCTAAGTATGGATTTTATTTATTTATTTATATTCAGATTATTATACATAATTTTTAATTTCAAAAACAATCTTATTTCTATAGGTTGCCTACTAATGAACAGAAGGAGAAGCCTACTCAATCTGCAAAATCTCTTTCTAATTGGTCTGGTGGTTCTCAGTATTCGCCAGTAGAAAGGTTTGTTCATAATGCGAAATGTATGTCCTTAAGTCAGTTCTGCAAAATCAAACATGTAAGTTGAATACTATAGAGCCGAATTTATCTTTACTATTACAATTATATTGTTTACTTTTTGAATAAGTTACAAATATTTTTATAAACGGGAATAAGTTACAAATATTTTTATAAATGAACACACGAGTTCTAAGCGCTTATACTTTATCAAATAAGTGTATTGTTTTTACAAATATTTGATAATACTACTTGGTGAGATTGTATAAAGGTTGGTACATATTTTTAGCTTATATTCTTTATTATGTGAATGTTTATGATCTGTAATACAAATTTCGAAGATGACAAATGAGATATCGCGGCGTATAATATGAAACCAAACGGAACCCGTTTGATATCACTAGTATTTTACAAGTAATATATGTAATTGTGTATTATTATATTTTTGAAAGTAAACTATTTTAAATGATATAAAGTCAAGTAACACATGTTTTTATTTCTATTCAAATGAAACTACAATTGATAGAACGAAAGTCAATTATAATCAAGCTTACGAAGTTCTAACTCTGGAATTTCTTAGTTCTTTGAGAGCACCAGGTCTACCAAATCATAGTATCAAATTAAAAGTTGAAAGCCCTATTATGCTAATGAAAAATTTGGATCAACCTAATGGGTTGTGCAATGCAAAAATATTGATTGTGACAATATTAGTAAATCACGTCATTGTGACAAAAATTATGTTTGGAAAGAAAATTGGTAACATAATTTATATTCCCCAAATCTCCACGTCACCTCTGATGGACATTCAAGTTGATTAGGAGACACCTTTTTTATCATTGTCTCATACGCAATGACAATAAATAAGTCTCAAGGTCAATCGCTTGATAGTGTGGGATTGTATTTGTCCGCACCTATTTTTAGTCAAGGTCAATTGTATGTTACAATTTCAAGAGTTAAGAGCAAAAGTGGTTTGAAAATCTTAATACATGACAAGGAGATTGCATCATGTTCGATTACTATAAATGTTGTTTACAAGGATGTCTTCTAAGCATTTTGTTAATTGGTAAACTGCTTTTTCTTTTTCTTTTATGTTACACTTTAAATCTGAATCTTTTCTTTGTTAGTTGTTAAACTTTTTTAATTGGCATATTTGATTGGTATTAGATGTATATCTTTGATCATTAGTTGAGAATCAAATGGTTTGATTTTACATAATATTTTAGTTTATGCTTGATAGTGCATTTTGAATATTCGAAAAAGCAATATAGAATTTAACATATTTCTTCATGCTGTTGTAGGATGGAAAAGGATGGTATGAGCTTTGACATTGTTGCAATGATGAAATTCAAGGTTTTACAGCTTAGTTTTAGAGATGTTTTTGGATAGATTGACATGTTTCCTTTTGAAGTTTATAATAACCACGTACTATCACTACGCCATAATGAATTTTTAATAGCCCTTTTATTAACATTTAATAGCGCAATTAAACGCTATTAAATCTGCCGATATTATATTGTTGGCTACCTATAATAGCGCTTTAAAATGCTATCAAAACTGCCTCCATTATGCAATCTATCATTAGAAAAGTGAAAAAACTTCATCTTAATTTTGACCAAAGCATAAGAAAAAGAAAGCCTCTAGTAGTGGAATGTCACTGTTGAAAATAAGCAACAATGTGAGATAAGTTGGTCTATTGACTACCATCTATTCAACTTTCCTCAATATGGGTGTAGATGCCACAAATATCCCCCCACCAAAACAATATCTAATTTAAGCATTCATGAAACTTGATTAGTATTTTACATTACTTTTTAATAAATAAGAAATATATTAGAAGTTGAAACCCATGTTATACATAACTAATACCCAAATGATATAAACCAAATTAAAAAATAAATTAAAGTTCGATATGGATCTTTACTTAAGCAAGGACACAAATATAAACGCAATACCCACAAAATCGGTAACCTTGTCAAATTTGAGGGTGTAAGAAGAAGATAGTACAAGTAAAACTTACTTTTACTTGAATCGAAATCTGAAAGTTTAGACACACAAAGTATTGTCAATGATAGGAGGCGTTTTTAGGATTTCAATAGATTTTTGGAAACAAATAAATCGAATTTTGAGTTATGGGTTCAATCGATTTATAGGATTTTAATCAATTTTTAGGAATTCTAAGTTATGAGTTCAATCGATTAAGATCTTATGGTTTCTATGTTGGTGAATGGATTTAGGTTTGACGGAGAGAACAAGGCTTCTGAGTTTGAAGGAGATAAGAATGGATAAGTTGTTTGGATTAACTTGTTTGGAGGGGGATGAGAGAAGGTGAAGGAAGCCAATAGTGAGGAATAAGGTGAATTAGAAAGAGTCAAAGTATAAGTTCCCTGGGACAGAAGATGAGCCCGTGGGTTTGAGTTTTTTTTAATAAAGTATTTTTTTTAAATACTATGATGAGTGTTTGGAGTATATATGGGAGTTCAATGAGTTTTTATTTTTTATTTTGATAGAAATATTATGACAACGCTTTTTAAAAAATGCTAATAAAGGAATATCCCTATATAAGTGTTTGCCCAAAGAGCGCTCCTAATTCCTTTCATCTTGTTTCTTTATTTTTTTGTTAAGCAAAATATACTAGCATTTTTAAGAGAAGTACTTTTATAGCTATCACCTTATAATAGTGCCCGAATTGAAACCACTATTATAAACATATGTGCAAGAATTTTAATAGTACTTTATTAAAAAGCGCTATTAATTTGACGCTATTATATTTCAAAATTGTAGTAGCGTATTATATGTTTTATTCATGTTACCTTTATTTTTTAACATACCTTTTGGATAAAGGAATCACATCTTAGGACAATGTTTTAAAAATCGAATTAGATATCAAACCGGTGAAACTTGCAGTTTAAGGTTTAATTGGTTTAATCGGTTAAACCTACGGTTGAAATGTTTATTAAATAAATAATAATATGAAATTAAATTTCATAAATATATCACACACAATCATACGTTCACAACTTAATAAAATAAATATTTATAAAATCTATTACAAAGGTAATACGACAATATCAATAATACATATAATAACATAACATAGTTCTACACTTCATTTCAATCTTTATTTAAGAATAATTTGACCAAATTAAAGAATTACAATAAAATAAGTTAAACCAATTCAAATCAAAGTTAAAATAATAGAATATAATAACTAAAATATAGTTCAAATAATTAAGATAGAATACAAAAAATAAATAATACAAATCACTTTATTAAACAAAAAAAACGAATTTGAGTTGAACTACGAAAAACAAGTCTTACTTGACAAAAACAAACAACATTGACTTGAATGACAATCAATATTGAGTTAATATCATGATTATGTTTAAAAGAGACGGTGTAATATCCCATATTCCCTTAAATGCTCAATTAGTTGTCAGTTGAGACCAATTGAGTTCCTATGTACTCTATCTTTTGTCAGTTGGAACAATTAGAGCTCCTATGTGCTTTAAATGTTGTCAATTGGGACCAATAGAGTAACCAGTGAACTCTGAAGATATTAATTATTAAAAAATGAGTCAAACCAATATTAATAAGTACAAGAGAGAATATTTTTGGTAACATTAAAAAATTGTCAATTGGTACTAGAAGATGAAATATCAATTGGAATATTTTATTACTACATAATATTATAATATATATATATATATATATATATATATATATATATATATATATATATATATATATATATATATATATATATATATATGTTATATATTTGTGTGGTGTAGAAAGAAAATAAAAAGTGGATAAGAAGAGAGGTGGTAGGTAAGAGAGAAGTAGAGATATCAGAAAGAAAGAAAAGAAGAAAGGATAAGAAGAAGAGAAGAGGAAAAGAGAAGAAAGAAGAGGACAAGAAGAAGACTCATGGAAGAAGAAGAGGAAAGTTCATAAACTCATCATCACCACCATCATCTCATCTTCATCATCATCATCACCAACTTCACATCTATTTTACCATCTTCATCTCCAAGGTGAGTTCTTAGATAGATTTAGCATTTGGGGGAAAATAATCCATGTTTGGGGGTTATGATTTGTGAGAATTTGTGATGAACTTGTTGTGCTTATACTCCCCTTGGTGCCATGTAGTTGTTATTGTTGTTGGTGATCTTTCATGTTGTCATATGAATGGATGTTATGTTATGATGGATTTAGGTGTTGTTCATTGTTTACATGATGCTCATGTTGGTTGGGTTGATGGGATGAATTAAAGATGGTTAGGGATGGTATAAATGGAGTTAAAAGATGAATTTTTTAAGAAAAATGAAGAACCAGGCGAAGAAGTGACATGAATTAATTATTTGATGAATTAAAATATGTCACCAATGGGATTCAAACTCAGGACCTCCTTGAAATGATACAAGCCTTACCACTAGGCCAAAGATCTTGTGTTGAATACTTATGCAATGAATAAATGTTAATCTAATTCTTGATTAAGATAGATTAATGAATTAATTGAGGGTTATAACTCCGTTTTGGACACAGACGGATGCGTTAGAAAGATAACGTAAAGGGTTATTATTATTGTTCCATGTTATAAAATATTATGTGATTTATAAATACTATGAATTATATTATGATGAAAGTTAAATATTGTTGTTATGTTGAAGGTGAAATAACATGATTAAAAACCTTACAAACGCGAGTGGGGAAACCTAGGAGTATAACATGATTAATAACTTTGAAAGATAATCTAGGTTATGGAACATGTGAGATATATGTATGAGAACACGGTATTCATTCGTACGACGCTTATGTGGAGGTCGTGGATGAATTGTTGCCATGATTGAGAATGAGATGCATTTTATGGAACATGCCAAGTTATTATTTCTGTATTGTGGTGCATACAGTCACCTGTGATTGATGAATTTTGTTATGGTTCGTGGAACCGATGATTTTTGAAACCGATCATGTATTCAGAATGTGTGTTTTTCTATGATGGTACATATCTCTATTGGTATGCCTAGATGAGTAAACATTAGGATCTGGGACCAATGATTCGAGCCTCAATTGGGTTTGAGCCCCAACCATGGCGGACATGGGGAAAAGGTGGACACCAAAGTGGGATAAGGCACATACGATGAAAGAGACTCAAAGTGGGTAAAGTCCCATACGAGTGATGGTTCTCAAAGTGGGTTTAAGTCCCATAGGGGAACCGGATATCCATCGTGAAAGTCGAATCATACGAGCATGCATGAACCGGGCCTGGCTTAGACGTAAGTCCGTTCGGGAATTGATGTGTCGTGATCTGAATAATGATTGTGGTTGAGTTATGAGAACTCAGATGCATGTTGCCATACAATTGCGAGATAGTTTCCCCATCACTCAAGACTTTGTTCCCTTGTTGACTTCAGTTAGATATGAGTTGAATATTGATTAGAAACCCTGTAGAGCCGAGTGGACCCATAGGATAGGAGAACTCACTGAGATTATTATCTTATCCCATTATTGTTGTTATTTTTCAGGTAATCCTTACAGGTTGAATCTATGAGAAGTTGTTATGGATGTTTCAAGGGATGTTGTTTATCTTGATCTTCCGATGTGGAGTTGTGTGCAATAAAGATATTGCACATAGTTCTTAGATTTTTATTGTTTAGGAATTATTGTATAACATGTTCCATTGATATTTTTAGTTTGGACATGTATATTTATTGATGTCATTAGGCACTTATGTTGGATCAGTACCAATTATTAACACTTGTATGATATTATTCTAGATATATATTATACGGGTTATTACAATTGGTATCAGAGCAGTTCGATTCTCGACCTAGCCTTGAAACATCATAAGTAAATCTATTCCTGCCTCATATGTGTGTTTAGCCGACATGATTCTTAATATCACTGTATGTAGTATTGGGCCTGATCAACCTAATATTATGTGCATGGTAGGATAGGCTCAAGCCAAGAGTTAGAAAGTAAGGAGAACTGGATAGCCCGGTTGAAGTTTCGGAGGAGTTATGATTTGGGTATTATGGAATTGAAGAGTGGTGTATCATTCAAGCGATTCTGCGGTGTTAACAGAGTTGAGAAGTTGAGGATCTCTATTGGATGAATTGTCAGAGCTTTAAGAAAGGTGTGAATTTCTAGTGGAGTAAGATATACTCACTAATATGGAATAAGTATTATGAGTAATTCCATATGGTAAAGGAGAAAGGATGGTTATGTTACACATATGTCATAAGGTCTGGAAGCGAGGTAGTGAGCGTTTCAGTTTATAAGGCCACTAAAATATTTTGGAAGAACGAGAGTACTTCATGGATTATATATATTTGGAATTGTATCTTACAAGTGGTTAAGGACTTAAGGGATAAGGACGTTCAGTTTTGTTTAGAGCCAAAGGTAGTGGTGAAGTCTAAGGAGAGACTCGAGGACATGGCTGCCTATTCCAAGTGAAACATGTATGGACCTAATGGAGGTTAAAAGATAAACCAAGTATCTTCAGTCTTAGAAGGGAGATCTAATTTGGAATAGCTCAGCAGTGGTTCAGTGTTAGTAAGAGACCATTATGGAATGTTGAGTTACCTAAGGATCAATTATAAGAGTTTGTGTGGAGAGGGAGAACACACATTATATAGTAATGGAAGCTCCTATGAGTTTTAGTTGTAGGAGATTTGGTTAAGGAGAGGAGCAAGTAAGTCGGATTTAAGGAATTCTAGTAGAATGGTTTTGTAATTGGAACTGGGAGAATTACCATGGGAAGACAAGTGAACACCGAGTGTGGATGTTGCAATACAACTATTGTAATGGGGTACATTTTAGATAGAGGCACAATGGGACCATTAAGATTCATTAAGACGAAGTTATGGGCTTGTAGTTGATGATTGTTCGCATCGAGGATTTCTAGAGTATGTAGTGGAGTGGAGGAAGTTAAACCTTGGTATTAAGAGAAGTATGTGATAGGAACATTATGGTCACAAGTAAGTGTAATGGATTTCTTGTCTTGAGATGGATGTAAAGTAACATACATTTTGTTGAGTAGTGAGTCTTGTTTTCTAAGAAGTTGAGTTGATGATAGACAATGAAAGATAAACCAAGCGGGAGCATGTTGATTAAGTGTAGGATGTGGAATATTTTATGTTGCAAGAGCTTATTAGGAGACAATGAGGGTTGTCTGTAGCAAGTCATCTAGACAAGTAAACCCCAGTACGATGAAGGGTGTAGTAGGTATTGGTTTAGAAGAAAATTCCAGTCATAAGCGTGTGGCAATGATAAGGTTCATCTTAAGTGCATTTTATTTGAATTGCAAGAGTAATATTGGCTTATTGGAAGTCTAGTTGTTATTTATCTTCTTGAAGAGTGTTTGGTTGGTTGATCTCGGAGTATAAACATTCACACCGTGTTAGAGATAAGGGTGTCTTAATTGTCATAAGTGTATCGTTGTGGACGTACAAATTGAGGATGGAGTTACAAGTCACCACAAGTCAGATTGGTAGTTTTGAAATCGGGATTTCTGAAGGTGTAGTGCGTAGTTGGTCATCTGTAGAGATATCATAGAAGTCATATGTTTGGGGACCCAACCTAGTGAACCATATTCGGTGTGAGTAACTCTTGGGTGTATCACTACTACGGGTAATGAGAACCATAAGGAGTGAGGTTGGAAGGGACTTAATAAATGGTGATCTGGAAGGGATTAGTTAAATATATTGTATGCGTTAGTAAGGTGTAAATTGGTTAGTCAGAGTATGGAATTCAATCATTTCTTGGATTCATGGCCTCGGATGGGGACCTCCAGGAGAGTAGTATTTTTGTATACAATGATGCTCTAGACTATTGGAAGGATTTGTAAAGTTTTACTTCCAAGATGGAACGAGAATTAGATTCTTGAAGTTAAACATGTAACTCAGACTGTATATTAGTAAGAGCATAAGCTAAGATTAAGAAAGATGGGACAAGACAATTGAGAGGAATGATTTTGGATAGGAAGTACAATGTTATCTCTAGATATGTGTGAGATATTGTGTGTGACTCTATGAGGTGTATGGACACTCATAGCTACGTTCTAGGTTGCTTAAGTTCCTTATAAGGTGTCTCGCTGATGATTTAAAGTTCCTTGATGGTGTTATGTCGTTTTTGGTAGAGATCATGTATCGGGAAAAATCTTAAATGAATCAAAACCCTATAAGAGGATTTGATATGGAATATAGTAACCAGAACCGGATATTGTCAAACTAATTTGGTTTAGCTGCATCGAACACATGATGAATTTGGATGTTCTATGTTTTTATGTTTGAAGTAATGTAACTCCTGGATACCTATCTTCTGAAGAGTGTTGGTCTTATTCTAAACTCTTGTGAGTCATCAAGGAATTTATTCTACTAATGGATGTCAGTGAGGTCCTAGTACTGCTTTGGGTGGTGGGCACTCTGGAGGATAGGCATGATCTTTATGTAGACTGTTAGCTAACAAGTGGTGTTTAGGAATCCCAGGTGTTCCACTGTTGGAATCGGAGTATCACAATGGAAGGTGATGAAAGAAAGAGCTAAATAAGGTCTATGGGGATCATGGAGATAATTACTCGTAAGAATGGAGGTAAGGATGACAGTAAGACAATCTCATGCTAATGGTGCTATCTTATTGGAGTAGTACGAAAGAAGTGAAATAGTAGGAGCAAAGGCTTGCAGCATCCGGTATCAAATCAAGTGAAGTTTATGAGATTATCAATAGATGAATTACAAAGTTTGTCACACTTGTTGAAGGAATAATAAGAAAAGAGTAGTCAATATTGTATGCGTTTAAGGAATCAATAAATTTTCTTATGAAGAATTAATGAGTATTGATTAACCAAGTCGAGATAAGATGTCGTAATTATGTTTTGTGTAAGTTAATGCAAGGAAGGGAAGTTGTGGTTTCCGGGAAGAAAGTGACCAACTGATGTAGAGCGGTATATTAGATGAATTAAGTGGAAGCAGGTTTAAATATTAATCCAATATCAAAATAAGATTGTGATGGAAATCAAGAAGTTTCAAGAGTTCATTAAGAAGGAAATTTGACAGCAAAGACAAGTTAGAAGAATGAGTGTGTCAGAGGCTTGAAATCGAAGAGAAGTCAAGTGTTGGTCTAAGATACAAGGTTTGTTTGTTTGTTGAGTGAAGGAAATTCGGGGGCGAATTTCAATTTAAACCAATCGATTGATTCATTTGATCAATCTATTGACATGAACTAATTATTTGATGAATTAAAATATGTCAACTCATTTGATCAATCTATTGACATGAATTAATTATTTGATGAATTAAAATATGTCAACTCATTTGATCAATCTATTGACATGAATTAATTATTTGATGAATTAAAATATGTCAACTCATTTGATCAATCTATTGACATGAATTAATTATTTGATGAATTAAAATATGTTGTGTTGAAATGATACAAGCCTTACCACTAGGCCAAAGATCTTGTGTTGAATACTTATGCAATGAATAAATGTTAATCTAAATCTTGATTAAGATAGATTAATGAATTAATCGAGGGTTATAACTCCGTTTTGGACACTGACGGATGCGTTAGAAAGATAACGTAAAGGGCTATTATTATCGTTCCATGTTATAAAATATTATGTGATTTATAAATACTATGAATTATATTATGATGAAAGTTAAATATTGTTGTTATGTTGAAGGTGAAATAACATGATTAAAAATCTTACAAAGGCGAGTGAGGAAACCTAGGAGTATAACATGATTAATAACTTAGAAAGATAATCTAGGTTATGGAACATGTGAGATATATGTATGAGAATACGGTATTCATTCGTACGACGCTTATGTGGAGGTCGTGGAAGAATTGTTGCCATGATTGAGAATGAGATGCATTGTATGGAACATGCCAAGTTATTATTTCTATATTGTGGTGCATACAGTCACCTGTGATTGATGAATTTGTTATGGTTCGTGGAACCGATGATTTGTGAAACCGATCATGTATTCATAATGTGTGTTTTTTTGTGATGGTACACATCTCTATTGGTATGCTTAGATGAGTAAGCATTAGGATGCGGGACCAATGATTCGAGCCTCAATTGGGTTTGAGCCCTAACCATGGCGGACGTGGGGGAAAAGTGGACACCAAAGTGGGATAAGGCCCATACGGTGAAAGAGACTCAAAGTGGGTAAATTCCCATACGAGTGATGGTTCTGAAAGTGGGCTTAAGTACCATAGGGGAACCGGATATCCACCGCGAAAGTCGAATTATACGAGCATGCATGAACCGGGCCTGGCTTAGACATAAGTCCATTCGAGAATTGATGTGTCGTGATCTGAATAATGATCGTGGTTGAGTTATGAGAACTCAGATGCATGTTGCCATACATTTGCGATGTAGTTTCCCCATCGCTCAAGTCTTCGTTCCCTTGTTGACTTGAGTTAGATATGAGTTGAATATTGATTAGAAACCCTGTAGAGCCGAGTGGACCCATAGGATAGGAGAAATCACTGAGATTATTATCTTATCCCATTATTGTTGTTATTTTTCAGGTAATCCTTACAGGTTGAATCTATGAGAAGTTATGGATGTTTCAAGGGATGCTGTTTATCCTGATCTTCCGTTGTGGAAATGTGTGCAATGAAGATATTGCACATAGTTCTTAGATTTTTATTGTTTAGGCATTATTGTATAACATGTTCCATTGATATTTTTAGTTTGGACATGTATATATATATATATATATATATATATATATATATATATATATATATATATATATATATATATATATATATATATATGATGCCATTAGGCACTTATGTTGGATCAGTACCAATTATTAACACTTGTATGATATTATTCGAGATATATATTATACGGGTTGTTATAGACGGCGTGATGGTGATGGATTGTGGTTGAAAGAAAAACTATAATAGAGTGACAAATCTTAAAAGTTTGTATGATTGTAAAAAAAACATGGAATTGATGAATGTATAAAATTTTGTATGATTGAGGAATGTATAATAGTTTTGTTATTGACATATGATTTTTTTTTTAAAATAGTTAAATTGATGCATTTTTTTGAACCAGGCTGTTTTACAAAATTGGTTCTGATTCTTTGATTCGAATGGTTTTGAATGGTTCAATTCGGTTTTTTCAGTTTTACTACAGTTTTGATCCACTAACGATTTTGAAAGGTTGATCCAATCGGATTCATCTCTGGTTCCCCGTCCAACAGGTTGAACCGACCGGTTTAGTCCGGTTTTCAAAGTATTGGTTTAGTGATTATATTAATTGTAATTCTCAAAATATTAACGGTTCAAAAATATGAATTCAAAATTGACAAAACATATAATGAATCCATATTAGAGTCGTACACGTTTGTTGTTAATTGATAATAAAGACTAACTAAATATAACCTTTATTAAAGTGTAAATCATAACTTTTGTTAAAATCAAAATAAATCCTCATTAAATTTCTATTCACTACATAAGTATATAATTAAAAAGCATTATAATTTTATGGTTTACACACGGATCCAGACATACAACCTCTCTTTTATTTATATCTAGTTTTGGAAGTACAAATCAAAATAAAGGTCACTTTGGGAAAGGACGATGCAATTTGTGGTTCATTGATTCAAGGGTGGTTCATGTAGCTTAATTTTCATGCCATCTCATCCAATCGTCTAGCCATCTTCAAGATCATCCAATCCCTAATCAAGTTTTCTTCAAGGTATGATCATTCTATCATCATTTTGGTTTGGGATGCAAGGAAACTTCAAGTTTGCACAAGGTAGCACAAGGTTGGTTGACCTAATTTGTAAGTATGGATCACTATTGGTCTGAAGCCCAAAACTTATTCAATTTTGAACTAATTGACAAGCTTCTTTGAGAAAAATGTTCCTAATGAGTCCTCTACAACTTTGCTTCAAGGCTCAAGCATCAATTCAACCTCTAAGGACCTCAATTTTGGAAAGGTCAAAGTTGCCAAACTAGGTCAAAACCTTGTAATGATCCACACTTGTCAGCCATGCCATTTTCAGCTTAAGTACCCTTTTCATTCCATTCCTCTTGTATCTTGTTAAGCTTATAACAAAGATCATTTGGCCCAAGGTATGGTGTCATGAACTTGGGTCCTCAAGATGCTCAAAAGGTTCCAAGACTGTTTGACCAAATGCCTGACATATAAAGCATGTCACGACCTCAACTTTCAACACTTGCCATTTTCTCCTGAATCCTCCTTTTGAGTTGGTTCTTTTTGAATTTAATTCATTGAAATGAGATGAACATTTGACATAAATAAAATTACAAAACACATGAGTGGGTTCCATTTGGCATAGCTTCAAACATGGCATGTTGAACTTTGTTTTGCCCAATGCCCAGAACTTGCAATTACAAGTCATTTTGCATCTTGGGACCACTTGCGCATGTGCAACTTGATTCTGATGCTACAATGTGTGCAAACGAACACAAGACGACTGGTTTTAAGTGCCAATTCACACATTTCATGTCTCACTTCACACGCTTTGCAAATCAAGAAAAGTCTAACCTAATTCACACGAATTGGTCTCCATTTCACACGTACCTTGATCTCATCTCATTTCCTATAAATAGATGAAGTTTTTGCCTTCATTTGAAAGCTTTGATAGCCAAAGAAACTCTGAAACCATTTGAACCTGATACCTCAAAAAACCAGTTAACCATATCTTCGATTCAAGCTCTTTTAACTTCAAATCTTCATCCATAATCATTCATCGGAACATTCTGAAGTTGACTGAATCACTACTTTGGTTTGAAACTCCTTGCAACCAGACTTCTAAATCCACTATTGTTGAACTTCGAAGCTCCAATTGGAAAGGTATATAAGAGTTAAATCTTTGAGCAAACAAGATACCACACTTTTCACCTCACTCCACTAATCAAAAGCCCTTTTCTACCTTTAATTTATCTTCGATATTAGTCATTTAATTTTACTTTGAACAATTAGGATTCATCATGTTGGTGAGCAAAATTCTCCATGCTCATTACCAATCAATGGCTATGATGCAGGGAGACATGAACGATGAAGTGTTGTGAAGGTAACTTCATGCTTGGGTGTTGCTAAAAACACTAGTTCATGGATTGCATAAATTGAACCAAGGTTGAAGATGAAGTTTGGTTCGCGCGCCATGGAGCCAAACATTTGAATCCAGTCAATCACAACCTTCCAAATGTTTTACACAAAGTCTCTAAGAATATTCTACATCACATACATTTTTCTCTTAATTATTTAAATCATTTTTGCATTTATTAATATTTTTTATTTCATTTTAATTTTAATTTCCTTTTCCAATTTATTATTCAAGCATTCTAAAACCTTTTTGCATCCAACTTGTGAGTTTTACTCATGTATAATATTTATGAATTTGTGTAATTTTTGCAACCATTTTTGAACTATTTTGATCATAGTTTGAGATTTTCTCTTTTATTTTTCTTTTAAATCATTTTTAAGTACATTTTTGCTTGATTTTTGATGCACTTGATGTTTTGACTTGAGTTTGTTGACTTGGTTGATCAATGATTCTACATTTGAAGCCATCCATTATGGACTTGAGGTTGATTCCATCTTCTTTGATTAAAACATGTTGATAAATGATCATTGAATCATTTTGGACACTTTGAATCAATGATAGATTATCCCTTATTGAGCCATATGTTTGGGTCCCTTGATTTGATTGATAGTAGATCCTAAGTTAAACATTTGAGTTAGCTCACACTTTGACTTTGTTTTGACCTTGTTGGACTTTGTTTACTTGTTTAACCAAATCTTCAACATTTCAAATCACTCATAGATGGTCCATTGGTTGATTTAATCTTCTTTGATTCAATATGTTGATAGATGGTCATTTGGCCATATTTTGAACACTTTGAGTTATTGATAGATCATCCCTTGGTGTAGCATATGTTTGAATCCTTTGACTTATTGATAGATGATCCCATTGTGTTGACTTTGACTTCTAACTTACTAATACCTAACATCTAATTGATAAACCTCCAACACGTTGACTTTGACCTTTACTTTATGCAATTTACTTTTATGTATCTTACTCGTCATTTAACTTTATACATTATTCATTTTGTCTTATTCATCCATTGCTTCTTATATTATGTTTGAGCTATTTGACAATGTCAATGAATCAAAACATGATAAAATAAGTTGACTTAATCCTTAAGACCTATTCTTGACTTAGAGTGATGATGCCCACACTTTTGGCCTTTGGACTTAGGATTTAGACCTTTGCTTGATCCGGAATGACCTTGGACTCATTGACCTTGGCTCTTTTGAGTTTGTCCTACTATTGAATTGTTGAACTTTTGGCCTTGTCATCTTGTTTATGATTCATTTTCCTTTCCTCTGCTTATCACATTTGATTCATTTGCCTTTCCTCTGCTTATCACATCCATTTATTTAGGTTAGTGCACTTGCACCCACATGGCTTACTCTCGGGCTACCTAACAATGAGACATAGGCTAATTCCACTTTTGCACCCACATGGCTTACTCTTGGGATACCTAACAATAAGACCATAGGCTAGTCTTTGTATGATCATGCATTGTGTTCTATCCATCCCATTCTCTTTGATTTAGCTTGATAAAATTCTATTTGATAAACTAGATCCCTTGACTTTAGACTTTCTTTTTTATCTTTGTCAAGTGACCATAAGTCCCTTGGTCACTTGATAGGACTTATCTCTGCTACTTTGGAAGCTTCAGCCTCTCGACAAGTACAAGACCTAAAGCACTTCATCATCAGTCATCTGCCTCATCCCCACAGATCATCTTTGAGAACCTGTTTCAATAACTTATCAGACATTGACAAGGATTACATGCCATGAGCCTTAAGTAATAGAGAAGGAGTGAGAGAGAGCATTCCTATCCTTATTCTGAATATTTTGGGTACGGACAAATGACCCAGTTGCTCAGAGTATTCACCTCTATTCATAGACTTTAGTGTAATTCGAGTCAGTTCATTGACAAGTCTGCAACTAGCCCTATGGCTCCCTTGTCAAGTTCCTCTTGGTTTAAACACCACTTTACTTTGGTTTAAACACCACAACTTTGGGACACACCTTTATGGTTAACCCCTTTCGTTTCTTGGTTTAAACACCACTTTCCTTTTATCTTTGGTTTAAACACCACAACTTTGGGATACACCTTTATGGTTAACCCCTTTCCTTTCTTGGTTTAAACACCACTTTTATCTTTCTTTTCTTGTTTTAAACACCAATTTTACCATTCTTTTATTGGTTTAAACACCACAACTTTGGGTTGACACCTATAGTGGTTATATACCTTTTTCCTTGGTTTTGACACCACTTTACTTTCCTTTCTTGGTTTTAACACCACAATATCTTTCCTTTGGTTTAAACACTGCTTCAGTTAGTTTCTAGATCTTTCCTATTTAAACACCACCCCAAATCCTTATCTTTTCTTAGGCTTTGTTTTTCGAACTATGGAGCTATGACTTACTTATTGCACTATAAGGATATGTAGGCACGAGGATGCGGATCCTTGGCGAGCATTTTTCTTTTCTTTTCCCCTTTCTCTCTCTAATTCCATGATCTACGAGGCTTTGACTTTCTCATTGCACCATGAGAATACAGAGGCATGAGGACCCATTCCTCTTCGAGCACTCCCTCTCTAACCCATTTTCTGTTTTACAGGTACATAAAGATAACAACATCCATCCAAGCAAGGGCATTCAAAACGGTTCCCATGGGGTACCATGGATGTGAGAGGTGCCAATACCTTCCCCTTGTATATCCGACTTCCTTACTCGTTTTTATGTTCCCCCTTGGGTTTTATCGATATTTTACCTTCTGTATTTTGGGATAAATAATTTTTGGTGGCGACTTTGTTGTATGTCCGATCCTGCGACGCGTTCGAGTATATTTCCGTCCAGTTTCAGTGTCATATTGTACTGATTTTTTTTTATAAATAGGTTTTCATTATCTATCATTTTTAACACATCTTTTCATTTCATTCTTCATTTTTTTCTTCTAAATTTCTAACATGATTATTAAAAGAGATGCTCATGTTTGTTTATCGATTACCAAGCCTTCAATGAAGATTCGACTCTGAAACACTCAAACTTTCAAGCATATAGAAAGGAGTTGGATATGTTTGTTAGACAAAGAAATTCAAGAGGGTGAAAAAATTAGAAGAATTTATCAGTTTATTTCGATGTTCAATCATGCGAGTGAGAATAGCGAACATACCCCATTTTGGGAGTCAGTTAAAACTGACAGTGATGTTCGTGATATGATGTTTGGACCATATGATATTGTTTTGATAGTTGTAATCTCTTAGATATGTTATAGTGTTAAGTCCTTTTATTTGTTCTTCATGTTGTTGTTTTCTACTGTGCTTGTTTTTGTTTTGTTATAACCGAAAGTTGTATTCAATATGAAATTTTATGGTTACAAAAAATAAATTACATATAAATAGTGCATACAGTAATTATGTTGTGGAGATTTCTCCAACATTGGGATGATTTTTCTAATTATGTCAGGGATGACGACATGTACTATATAATCTTACCACTTCATCAGTCGTATGCATTTCTGTTCTAATACGCGTGTTATTGGGGCCACCCTTTTTCTTCCTTCGCAAATTTTCATTGTGCCAAACTATGCCACGTTGATATGTAGGCCAATATTCCTCCTTTTCTACCATCGGGAAGCTATTTTTGTACACATCAAATACATTTATTACATTGTAAATGACATATAAATGCTTGGAAGGGTCCTGGAGAACATTTGAACATGCTGCAATGACATGGGAGCAAGGCATACAAAAGACTTGAAACTTTCTGAAGTCACACCAACCTCTATCTAGTTCGACCCGATAGTATCCCCTTGACGTTCCCTCATTATGGTCAATTGTCTCCTCTACACTTAATCAACCTTTACGACGGTCAAAGATTGTAACCAAGTGTGTTAACTTTGACAGTTTCTTCCTTCAAAAATTTTACACAACTTTCACTAAATAATTGCCCTGATTCTATCATTGAACTCCACTTTAAACTTTTGATCGTGAACATTGACCCTAACCTAAAATAGGTTACTCTCACCAACACGGTTATGGGTAGGTTTCTGATGTATTCATTGATTCCACAAGATTTGTTGTCATGTGGCCTCGTTGTTTACAATTGTCAAATGCCCTGGTCCACTTCTCCACCGAAATAGTATCGATCCACCTCAAAATATTCATATTTGAAAATATAATCTCTTTTCGGTAGTGTTGGAACGATGGTTAAGTTAACATATACCATACCTATGTTCACAATTTTTTTCCGAAGTGTCTTGTCGCTGATCTCCCGTATGAAGTTTTTTGCAATATGTCTAATGCAGTAGACATGCATAGAAGGAGGATCTTGCCAAATGTTATCAGGGTTATTGTATGCACTCTCAATAGATGTTTGTCTGTCTAAAATCAAACATAGGTTGGGTTGCGGAGCAACATGTATTCATAGATTCTTGAGACAGAAACTCCACCTGAGACAAATGAATGGTTTACTATGAACCCAATGTGAAGTCATAAATGGTGGAAAATTAAACTTTGGTGATGGTGAGGGCTTTCTGCATAATAACTTTACTATGAATTCATTGTTTTTCATACTCCCCGATGATGAAAAAATAGTAGGTTTTTGTAGTTTTTCAAAGGGATAGTATGATTATGGATGGAATAATTCTAGCCCTAGGATGGTGATCCTAGGGAGAATCTTATCAAGGGTTGAGAATTCGTCATAAATGGTACTTATACTTTGTGTTTATTTGGAGGTTATAAGTTGGTTAAACTCTGATTTGGCCTATGTAATTTAAGGGTAGTGAAGTAATTGAGGGTTTTGTGAGGAACGAGGACCTTGGATTATGATCCAAGTAAAAGATTTATCAATGGTTGGAAATTAATTTAAGTTTTAGTTGCGGATCACTAATCTCAATCCTTAGATTGGTTTTTATGAATGACTAGGATTGAATTGAGATTTGGTTGAAAATGAAAGTTGGAAATTGTGTTAGTTTGATAGTTATGGTAGTTAAGAGTTAATTGTGTAATTGAATGGCTGCAAATGCATAGGTAGTCAGAGACAAATGATCCTTGATTTTTGTAAAAATATCAAGTCAAAATGTAAGATAGAAGGTCATTGGTGATTCTGCATGAAACATGAAATTTTTGAATGCTTTTGCCTTTAATTTTTTGCCACTTTTACCATTATTTTTTGGTGACTTTAAGTTCTTTTGAGAAGTGATTTTGTATTGAAAAATGCACTTTTGAATGATGTAAACTTATGGTTCAAATTCTGACTTTTTGGATATGAATCAATGTTGGAAAGTGTTGGAAAAAAAGTATTGAATTTAAGGAATATAGCGGAACTTTTGTGAAGTTGTGCATAATTTTTTTTGTGACCTTTCCATAGTAATTTGATGATTTTAATCCATGATATGAATGTCTAACTTGGTGTGCCTTCTTCCTTTTAGCAAATGAGTATTGTAATGGAAGAATAATCTTGAAGGGGGCATCGGAGAATGAAGAAAAAGCCATGAGAATGGAGCTTGATGGAAGAGAAAATCTTGAGTTGTTGGAAATTAGCATTTGTAACATAATCATGGAATAATTGATTTTTGATGAATAATGATGAGTCATTTGGTCAAATGTTTGTACAATAGGTCTAAGAAACTCAAGTATCTCTACCTCACGCTCATGAGACCGAGGAAGTGGCTCGACCGGTCTAGCTCTACCTACTCAAATCTTGTGTTGACGCTCATGTCTAGGCGAGGCACAATATAAGTCTTTGTTTCCCCTAGCAGAAGTTGTCATCATATTATTCATATCCATCATTAAAAACGAGAAAAACATAAACTAATAGGGAATATAACAACAAGAAATAAATACAAAACAATAAATTAGCATGCAGTATGCTAAATACTGGATTATAGAACCCAAATGTATGCCATGTTGTGTGTTCGGATTATAAAAGTCGAACACATGCAATATGGTACGTTCTAGCATCCTATAATATGAAAGATACCAAAAGTCAAGAAGAAAAGAATGAATGCATGCAATTAATCAAAGAATGAAGCAAATGTGTACTAAATTATTGTTAAATAGTTGGATACATGATTATATGAGCATGGTTTGATGGAAAAATGAGACAATGCAAATATTTTTCTATATGGAAGGAGAAAATCCAAAAGTCTGGGTGAAAAAGTAGATGTTTCATGGGTTATATAGTGTTCAGATTCTAGAATTCAAACACTTTAAAAAAACATGTTCCATATTTTATAATCTGAAGTGTATTTTTGAATTTTTGAGAGGTTGAACTGATGGGAAAAGAAATAGTCCCCATTAGATGCTTAACCTCAAGAATTTAGTTCACATTGTCATTTTTCCACAATAATATTCCACGCCATGTTACAATCAAAATAGCGAAACTCCACCCCCCCCCCCCCCCCACAAAAAAAAAGATCTCTTAGAAACTTTTGAATTGCAAAAATGGTATTTCAGATTTCAAAATTTGAAACATGTTTTGTAGGTGTTCGAATTCTATAATTTGAACATGGTGAAACCTTCTTCTTCCCCCTCAATTTGTTATCTCTAGGTTTACAACTTTTAGATGCTATAGTCCAAATGTGCAAATCACCTTGGGTTAAACAATTATTCATAATAAAATCATGGATATATTATATTTATCTATGGTAAAACCGTAATTAACTTATGTAACAAAAATCACAACTATTTCTTGATTTTCTTGTAGTGTAAAACCCTCAAAATTTTAAGACTTTTCAATTTTAAATATAAAATAAACCAACATTATAAAAAGTAAATAAAAATATAAAGGATTTATGGATTATATAGAGTGTTCGGTTTCCGAATTCTAAATTTCAAAAGACATTTTCATCATTTTTAAAAATTTCTAAGAATGTTGGGAGGTAAAGGTTCACATCAAAATAAAATAACATAATAAAAATTGTAATCCATTTAAATAATCAAACCAAACGATATCACCATGTAATCATACATAATATTGGTGACTTTAAAACAACTATGAAACACTAACATCGATAAATTATCAATGATAATGCATAAATCAAATATGAGACTCATATTATTGAATAGAAATCTACTATCTATCTAATAAAAGATTATGCTATGGAATTTACCACTAAATCCTTCTTAACCCAAGTTTTTTTTTCTAATTTCAGAGTTATTTCTGTCTAAACATACTTAAGAAACCTTTTCAATTTCCATGATAAATTTAAAAGCCTATTTCTATCTTTCAATCTCAATTTTACTTTTCAATCTGCTCCATACATAGAGTACTTGAAATAAACTCTACTGAGATATTAAAAGACACTCCAAATATTCAAATCTCTCCCTCTCCATTACCCCACCTCTATCCCCAACAGCACCGCCGGTGTCAACGCCGCCTCCTTTACAGTTTATGTCTCATTATGTTCTTCATTTCTCCACCCAGGTCCCTAACTCCATCGTCGTTGCAACTTCCGTCCAATTATGTACAACCGGAGAAAAAGTTCACAAGGTCACAACAAAGGGAGGCACTTCACTTTTGAAAGTGAAAAAGCTTCAACTATTTTTCACATTATCACCACCATTTTACATACTTTCTTCATCACATACAACAACAACACTACCACAAATCTATCACCTTCTTCTTCCATTCAACAACAACAACCACATACAACAATAAAACACAACACAAAACTAGTTTCTTCTTCATTCATCGCAACTCAATAATTACCAAAATAACTATCACACAATAAAAACAAAATCAAAAATATAATAAGAAGTGATTCAGAACTGCCATTTTTTCTTTTTTAGAAATGAAGTATAGCCCCCTCGTTTTGGAAAACAACCGAGTTTGTTATATAAGACCTATAGTCTTCTTTTCACTCTCTTTCATTTACTTTGTTTATATTTGTTTATTTTAATATTAGATTTAATTAGTTTAGGTAATCATTTGACAAAGTTGTATTTTTGTTTCAATATTTATTTTAAACTTTTAGCTTTATTTTGATGCTTTAGTTTTCAAATTCTTAAGATAGCTCTCAAAGAAAGTGACAGTGATTTATACCATTAAGAACCTGAATGAGCTTTATTTGGGAGCTGGACATGAGAATTTTTGAGCTGCAGGTCGGAAGACGAACAAATGCAAACAATGTATTATTTAAGTACTGTATGCATTTTTTTATTCATGTATCAATTGATAAAGTATTATATCAATGTATATGGAGTTGTTACTGAGAAGCCAAGTGAATATCAAGGTATGTTTTTTCTTTTTTTATTTCTCAATTTTTTATTTTTCTGAGTGAAATATGAGTGAGTTTTGATTTTTGTATTTGTATCTTATATTGATAGAGAAAGCAAAAACTATGGTGTTTTGAAAACGAGAGACTCTTCGTGAATACAAAGCTCACTGGAATATGTTTACGATTGATTCGCCAATAGTAGTTTATTGATTTTCCTTCCACTTTCAATTTATTATTGTCTATTAAAATTTCAAGTTCGCCCACCATATGTTTGTTTTGCTTATAATTATGTTGATTTACTATTTATCTGTATCTCAGTGTGATTTTTGTCTTTCTTTTGTTGGTTTAATCGGTTTTTCTTTTGGAAAATGTATGTATATGGTTATTGACAGGGGAGTATTGGATTGATGTTAGCACTGATATTTATATTTTTCTTTTTTTTTGGAATTTGGAAGCTTAAGTTATATATTTTATGTTTTTTATTTCTATCTTGATCAACAATATAAGTTGTGGAGTGTCATTGTGCCTTACATCTTAATAATTGTCCCGAGATTTACATGGGTAAGTATAATTGTTGATGAAATATGTTGCCAAATTCTTATTGTGTTAATATGTACGCTCAAGCTATTGTTAGACTTGGTTTCAATTAAATTGTAATTCCAGTAAAAAAATTATGTTGCAACAATATCATAAGCCATTTCACAATAGGTGAGTAATATTTTATGTTGAGAAAAAAGAAGATGTTGATTACAAGGGAGAAATTCAAGTCGCACTATGTGAAATTGGTGTGGGAGAACAATCGTGACACATATATACCATCAGTCTATTTGGAGCATGCAATTTCGCCTAAAAACAGGTAACAATACTTATATGCAAGTTCTATGAGCTGATTTTGAAGACTCAAATTGTATGTATTAATTATTGACTTGGTGGTTGGTATTGATATAACATCTTTGAAACATTGATAATCTTATAATTTTCCAGTTCACATGGATGTTGTACAAAGCAAAGTGGAAATTTTAGGACATGTATATCTCTATTTTGTTTGGGAACTCTATCACATGCAATGCAATTTGAAAGTAATTGTAAAATCAGTTTCTGCTCAGTAAAATATTATACCATTCAATTCTTCCTTATGTAGATTTAAAGTAACATGCTAATTGATATGATGAAGTTGGAGATGTAGTTATTTTATTTACTCTGCTTTAGTATGTTGAAGATGTATTTTTTATGTCTTGCTTATGTAATAGCTGAAGTTGGAATAATTTTGTATTGAAAATTATAGCGTTTTGTTGTTGTTGATAAATGGTGATGAAAAGCTTTATATGTAATAGTTGAAGTTGAAAATTGTATATAACTTTTATGGAATAATTTATATACACATTTTTGTAGCAATAAGAAGTAGTTAATAAACCTCCACAAAATAATGTGTCTATATTGTGGAATTTTGATTAAATTCTTTGGTCTTTTCATATTAAAGTTATGCATTTTTTTTACCACTAAACGGGAATAAGTTTACTGTTGATACAAGTTATATCTGTCTAAACATACTTAAGAAACTTTTTTAATTTCCATGCTAAATTTAAAAGCCTATTTCCATCTTTCAATGTCAATTTTACTTTTCACTATATTCCATGCATAGAGTACTTAAAATAAACTCTACTGAGATATTAAAAGACACTTCAAATATTCATATCTCTCCCTCTCCATTACCCCCTTCTCCGTCCCTAACAACACCGACGGTGCCAACGCCACCTCCTTTGCAATTTATGTCCCATTATGTTCTTCATTTCTCCATTCATGTCCCCAACTCCATCGCCATTTCAAATTCCGTCTGATTATGTACAACAGGAGAAAAAGTTCACAAGGCCACAATAAAGGGAGGCACTTCACTTTTGAAAGAGAAAAAAGCTTCAACTACTTTCCACACTATCATCTTCCTTAAATTATCACCATCATTTTACATACTTTCTTCATCACATACAAAAACAACACTACCATAAATCTATCACCTTCTTCTTCCATTCAACAACAACAACCACATACAACAATAAAACACAACACAAAACCAGTTTCTTCTTCATTCATCACAACTCAACAATTACCAAAATAACTACCACACAATAAAAATAAATTCAAAAATATAATAAGAAGTGATTCAGAACAACCATTTTTTTATGGAAATGAAGTATAGCCCCTGCATTTTGGAAAACAACCGAGTTGGTTATAGAAGACCTAGAGTCTTCTTTTCACTCTCGTTCATTTACTTTGTTTATATTTGTTTATTTTAATATTAAATTTAATTAGTTTAGGTAATCATTTGACAAAGTTGTATTTTTGTTTCAATACTTATTTTAAACTTTTATCTTTATTTTGATGCTTTAGTTTTCAGATTCTTGAGATAGCCCTCAAAGAAAGTGATAGTGATTTAGATGATACCATTAAGAGCCTGAATGAGCTTTACTCTGGAGCTGGACATGGGAATTTTTGAGTTGTAGGTGGGAAGAAGAACAAACGCAGACAATATATTATTTAAGTATTGTATGCATTTTTTTATTTAGGTATCAATTGACAAAGTATTATATCAATGTGTATGGAGTTGTTACTAAGAAGCCAAGTGAATCTTTTTACAGTTCTGTTAATTGATATGTTGATATCTATTCAAGTCTTGTTGCTAGGTATGTTTTTTTCTTTCCAGATTTTGTTTCTCAATTTTTTATTTTTCTTATTGAAATATGAGTGAATTTTATTTTTGTATTGTGTTTCTTATATTGATAGAGAAAGAAAAAACTATGGTGTTTTGAAAACGAGAGACTCTTGGTGAATACAAAGTTCACTCGAATATGTTTACGATTGATTTGCCAATAGTAGTTTATTTATTTCCCTTCCACTTTCAGTTTATTATTCTCTATTCAAATTTCAAGTTCGTCCACCATGTGTTTGTTTTGCTTATAGTTACATTGACTTACTATTTATCTATATCTCACTATGATTTTTGTCTTTCTTTTGTTGGTTTAATCGGGTTTTCTTTTGGAAAATGTATGTATATGGTTATTGACAGGTGAGTATTGGATTGATGTTAGCACTGGTATTTATATTTTCCCTTTTTTTTGGAATATTGGAAGCTTAAGTTATATATTTTATGTTTTTTATTTCCATCTTGATCAGCAATATATATTGTGGATTGTCATTATGCCTTACATCTTAATAATTGTCCCGAGATTTACATGGGTAAGTATAATTATTGATGAAATGTGCTGCCAAATTCTTATTGTGTCAATATGTAGGCTCAAGCTATTGTTGGACTTGGTTTTAATTAAATTGTAAGTCCAATAAAAAATTTATGTTGCAACAATATCATTAGCGTTTTCACAATAGGTGAGTAAAATTTTATGTTGAGAAAAAAAGAAGATATTGATTACAAGAGAGAAATTCAAGTCGCACTATGTGAAACTGGTGTGGGAGAATAATCATGACACATATATACCATCAGTCTATTTTGAGCATGCAATTTCGGCTAAAAACAAGTAACAATACTTATATGCAAGTTCTATGAGTTGGTTTTGAAGACTTAAATTGTATGTATTAATTATTGACTTGGTGATTGGTATTGATATAACATCTTTGATACATTGATAATCTTATAATTTTCTAGTTCACATGGATGTAGTACAAAGCAAATTGGAAAATTTAGGCCAGGTATATCTCTATTTTGTTTGGGAACTCTATCACATGCAGTGCAATTTGAAAGTAATTGTAAAATCAGTTTCTGCTCAGTAAAATGGTATACCATTGAATTCTTTCTTATGTAGATTTAAAATAACATGCTAATTGATATGATGAAGTTGGAGATGTAGTTATTTTATGTACTCTGCATTAGTATGTTGAAGATGTATTTTTTATGTCTTGCTTATGTAATAGGTGAAGTTGGAGTAATTTTGTATTGAAAATTATAGCGTTTTTTTTTGTTGATAAATGATGATGAAAAGCTTTAATATGTAATAGTTGAAGTTGAAAATTGTATATAACTTTTATGGAATAATTTATGTACACATTTTTGTAGCAAAAGACTAAGAAGTAGTTAATAAACCTCCACAAAATAATGTGTCTATATCGTGGAATTTTGATTCAATTCTTTGGTCTTTTCATATTATATGCATTTTTTATAAACGGGAATAAGTTTACTGTTGATACAATTTTATTTATAAAAGGGAAAAAGTAAATTGTTATACACTTATTTTTATAAATAAGAATAAGTTATGAATATTTTTATAAATGGAAAAAAAATCTACAGTTGATACAATTATTTTTATAAACGGAAATAAGTTACAAATATTTTTATAAACAAGAAAAAAATCTACTCTTGATACAATGACATTTATAAACGGGAATAAGTTACAAATATTTTTTATAAACAGAAAAAAACCTATTGTTGATACAATTATTTTAATAAATGGGAATAAGTTATAAATATTTTTATAAACGGGAATAAGTTACAAATATTTTTATAAATGAACACACGAGTTCTAAGCGCTTATACTTTATCAAATAAGTGTATTGTTTTTACAAATATTTGATAATACTACTTGGTGAGATTGTATAAAGGTTGGTACATATTTTTAGCTTATATTCTTTATTATGTGAATGTTTATGATCTGTAATACAAATTTCGAAGATGACCAATGAGATATCGCGGCGTATAATATGAAACCAGACGGAACCCGTTTGATATCACTAGTATTTTACAAGTAATATATGTAATTGTGTATTATTATATTTTTGAAAGTAAACTATTTTAAATGATATAAAGTCAAGTAACACATGTTTTTATTTCTATTCAAATGAAACTACAATTGATAGAACGAAAGTCAATTATAATCAAGCTTACGAAGTTCTAACTCCGGAATTTCTTAGTTCTTTGAGAGCACCAGGTCTACCAAATCATAGTATCAAATTAAAAGTTGAAAGCCCTATTATGCTAATGAGAAATTTGGATCAGCCTAAAGGGTTGTGCAATGCAAAAATATTGATTGTGACAATATTAGTAAATCACGTCATTGTGACAAAAATTATGTTTGGAAAGAAAATTGGTAACATAATTTATATTCCCCAAATCTCCACGTCACCTCTGATGGACATTCAGGTTGATTAGGAGACAACTTTTTTATCATTGTCTCATACGCAATGACAATAAATAAGTCTCAAGGTTAATCGCTTGATAGTATGGGATTGTATTTGTCCGCACCTATTTTTAGTCAAGGTCAATTGTATGTTACAATTTCAAGAGTTAAGAGCAAAAGTGGTTTGAATATCTTAATACATGACAAGGAGATTGCATCATGTTCGATTACTATAAATGTTGTTTACAAGGATGTCTTCTAAGCATTTTGTTAATTGGTAAACTGCTTTTTCTTTTTCTTTTATGTTACACTTTAAATCTGCATCTTTTTCTTTGTTAGTTGTTAAACTTTTTTAATTGGCATATTTGATTGGTATTAGATGTATATCTTTGATCATTAGTTGAGAATCAAATGGTTTGATTTTACATAATATTTTAGTTTATGCTTGATAGTGCATTTTGAATATTCGAAAAAGCAATATAGAATTTAACATATTTCTTCATGTTGTTGTAGGATGGAAAGGGATGTTATGAGCTTTGACATTCCTGCAATGATGAAATTCAAGGTTTTACAGCTTAGTTTTAGAGATGTTTTTGGATAGATTGACATGTTGCCTTTTGAAGTTTATAATAACCACGTACTATCACTACGCCATAATGAATTTTTAATAGCCCTTTTATTAACATTTAATAGCGCATTTAAACGATATTAAATCTGTCGATATTATATTGTTGGCTACCTATAATAGCGCTTTAAAATGCTATCAAAATTGCCTCCATTGTGCAATCTATCATTAGAAAAGTGAAAAAACTTCATCTTAATTTTGACCAAAGCATAAGTAAAAGAAAGCCTCTAGTAGTGGAATGTCACTGTTGAAAATAAGCAACAATGTGAGATAAGTTGGTCTATTGACTACCATCTATTCAACTTTCCTCAAAATGGGTGTAGATGCCACAAATATCCCCCCACCAAAACAATATCTAATTTAAGCATTCATGAAGCTTGACTAGTATTTTACATTACTTTTTACTACCTCCATTTTTTATTATAAGTCGCTTTGGGAAAATATTTTATACCACAATATAAGTCGTTTTATAATATCAATAAGCCATTAATGTTATTTTTCCTATTATACCCTTAAATATTTATTATTCTCTCTTCTTTCAATTATATCAATTTATCTTTCCAATATCATTAATGAAGGACAACTTTGTAAAATCCTTCATAATTTCTCTTTTTTATACCACAATTATTACATTTTTTAATACATGTGAAAAGTCAAAAACGACTTATAATAAAAAACAGAGGGAGTAATAAATAAGAAATATATTAGAAGTTGAAACCCATGTTATACATAACTAATACCCATATGATATAAACCAAATTTAAAAAAAATTAAAGTTCAATATGGATCTTTACTTAAGCAAGGACACAAATATAAATGCAATACCCACAAAATCGGTAACCTTGTCAAATTTAAGGGTGTAAGAAGAAGATAGTACAAGTAAAACTTACTTTTACTTGAATCGAAATCTGAAAATTTAGACACACAAAGTATTGTCAATGATAGGAGGCGTTTTTAGGATTTCAATAGATTTTTGGAAACAAATAAATCGAATTTTGAGTTATGTGGGTTCAATCGATTTATAGGATTTTAATCAATTTTTAGGAATTCTAAGTTATGAGTTCAATCGATTAAGATCTTATGGTTTCTATGTTGGTGAATGGGTTTAGGTTTGACGGAGAGAACAAGGCTTCTTAGTTTGAAGGAGATAAGAATGGAGAAGTTGTTTGGATTAACTTGTTTGGAGGGGGATGGGAGAAGGTGAAGGAAGCCAATAGTGAGGAATAAGGTGAATTAGAAAGAGTTAAAGTATAAGTTCCCTGGGACAGAAGATGAGCTCGTGGGTTTGAGTTTTTTTTAATAAAGTATTTTTTTAAATACTATGATGAGTGTTTGGAGTATATATGGGAGTTCAATGAGTTTTTATTTTTTATTTTGATAGAAATATTATGACAGCGCTTTTTAAAAAATGCGAATAAAGGAATATCCCTATATTAGTGTTTGCCCAAAGAGCGCTCCTAATTCCTTTCATCTTTTTTCTTTCTTTTTTTGTTAAGCAAAATATACTAGCGTTTTTAAGAGAAGTGCTTTTATAGCTATCACCTTATAATAGTGCCCGAATTGAAACCACTATTATAAGCATATGTGCAAGAATTTTAATAGTACATTATTAAAAAGCGCTATTAATTTGACGCTATTATATTTCAAAATTATAGTAGCGTATTATATGTTTTATTCATGTTACCTTTATTTTTTAACATACCTTTTGGATAAAGGAATCACATCTTAGGACAATGTTTTAAAAATCGAATTGGATATCAAACCGGTGAAACTTGCAGTTTAAGGTTTAATTGGTTCAATCGGTTAAACCTACGGTTGAAATGTTTATTAAATAAATAATAATATGAAATTAAATTTTATAAATATATCACACACAACCATACGTTCACAACTTAATAAAATAAATATTTATAAAATCTATTACAAAGGTAATACGACAATATCAATAATACATATAATAACATAACATAGTTCTACACTTCATTTCAACCTTTATTTAAGAATAATTTGATCAAATTAAAGAATTACAATAAAATAAGTTAAACTAATTCAAATCAAAGTTAAAATAATAGAATATAATAACTAAAATATAGTTCAAATAATTAAGATAGAATACGAAAAATAAATAATACAAATCACTTTATTAAAAAAAAAAACGAATTTGAGTTGAACTACGAAAAACAAGTCTTACTTGACAAAAACAAACAACATTGACTTGAATGACAATCAATATTGAGTTAATATCATGATTATGTTTAAAAGAGACGGTGTAATATCCCAAATTCCCTTAAATTCTCAATTAGTTGTCAGTTGAGACCAATTGAGTTCCTATGTACTCTATCTTTTGTCAGTTTGAACAATTAGAGCTCCTATGTGCTTTAAATGTTGTCAATTGGGACCAATAGAGTAACCAGTGATCTCTGAAGATATTAATTATTAAAAAAAGAGACAGACCAATATTAATAAGTACAAGAGAGAACATTTTTGGTAACATTAATAGTTGGTCAATTGGTACTGGAAGATGAAATATCAATTGGGATATTTTATTACTACATAATATTATAATTATTATATATATATATAATATATATACATATATATATATATATATATATATATATATATATATATATATATATATATATTTGTGTGGTGTAGAAAGAAAATAAGAAGTGGATAAGAAGAGAGGTGGTAGCTAAGAGAGAAGTAGAGATATCAGAAAGAAAGAAAAGAAGAAAGGATAAGAAGAAGATAAGAGGAAAAGAGAAGAAAGAAGAGGAGAAGAAGAAGACTCATGAAAGAAGAAGAGGAAAGTTCATAAACTCATCATCACCACCATCATCTCATCTTCATCATCATCATCACCAACTTCACATCTATTTTACCATCTTCATCTCCAAGGTAAGTTCTTAGATAGATTTAGTATTTGGGGGAAAATAATCCATGTTTGAGGGTTATGATTTGTGAGAATTTGTGATGAACTTGTTGTGTTTATACTCCCCTTGGTACCATGTAGTTGTTGTTGTTGTTGGTGATCTTTCATGTTGTCATATGAATGGATGTTATGTTGTGATGGATTTAGGTGTTGTTCATTGTTTACATGATGCTCATGTTGGTTGGGTTGATGGGATGAATTAAAGATGGTTAGGGATGGTATAAATGGAGTTAAAAGATGAATTTTTGAAGAAAAAGGAAGAACCAGGCGAAGAAGTGACATGAATTAATTATTTGATGAATTAAAATATGTCACCAATGGGATTCAAACTCAGGACCTCCTTGAAATGATACAAGCCTTACCACTAGGCCAAAGATCTTGTGTTGAATACTTATGCAATGAATAAATATTAATCTAAATCTTGATTAAGATAGATTAATGAATTAATTGAGGGTTATAACTCCGTTTTGGACACGGACGGATGCGTTAGAAAGATAACGTAAAAGGCTATTATTATTGTTCCATGTTATAAAATATTATGTGATTTATAAATACTAAGAATTATATTATGATGAAAGTTTAATATTGTTGTTATGTTGAAGGTGAAATAACATGATTAAAAACCTTACAAAGGCGAGTGAGGAAACCTAGGAGTATAACATGATTAATAACTTAGAAAGATAATCTAGGTTATGGAACATGTGAGATATATGTATGAGAACACGGTATTCATTCGTACGACGCTTATGTGGAGGTCGTGGACGAATTGTTGCCATGATTGAGAATGAGATGCATTGTATGGAACATGCCAAGTTATTATTTCTGTATTGTGGTGCATACAGTCACCTGTGATTGATGAATTTTGTTATGGTTCGTGGAACCGATGATTTTTGAAACCGATCATGTATTCTGAATGTGTGTTTTCATGTGATGGTACACATCTCTACTGGTATGCTTAGATGAGTAAACATTGGGATGTGGGACCAATGATTCGAGCCTCAATTGGGTTTGAGCCCCAACCATGGCGAACATGGGGGAAAGGTGGACACCAAAGTGGGATAAGGCCCATACGATGAAAGAGACTCAAAGTGGGTAAAGTCCTATACGAGTGATGGTTCTCAAAGTGGGTTTAAGTCCCATAGGGGAACCGGATATCCATCGTGAAAGTCGAATCATACGAGCATGCATGAACCGGGTCTGGCTTAGATGTAAGTCCGTTCGGGAATTGATGTGTCGTGATCTGAATAATGATCGTGGTTGAGTTATGAGAACTCAGATGCATATTGCCATACAATTGCGAGATAGTTTCCCCATCGCTCAAGTCTTCGTTCCCTTGTTGACTTGAGTTAGATATGAGTTGAATATTAATTAGAAACCCTGTAGAGCCGAGTGGACCCATAGGATAGAAGAACTCACTGAGATTATTATCTCATCCCATTATTGTTGTTATTTTTCAGGTAATCCTTACAGGTTGAATCTATGAGAAGTTGTTATGGATGTTTCAAGGGATGTTGTTTATCCTGATCTTCCGTTGTGGAGTTGTGTGCAATGAAGATATTGCACATAGTTCTTAGATTTTTATTGTTTAGGCATTATTGTATAACATGTTCCATTGATATTTTTATTTTGGACATGTATATATATTGATGCCATTAGGCACTTATGTTGGATCAGTACCAATTATTAACACTTGTATGATATTATTCTAGATATATATTATACGGGTTGTTACAGTTGGTATCAGAGCAGTTCGATTCTCGACCTAGCCTTGAAACATCATAAGTAAATCTATTCCTGCCTCCTATGTGTGTTTAGCCGACATGATTCTTAATATCACTGCATGTAGTATTGGGCCTTATCAACCTAATATTATGTGCATGGTAGGTAGGATCATGGTTGAGCGACCACGAGGACTCCGAAGTGTGGGTTGAACTTGTGCTTTGAGGATAGGCTCAAGCCAAGAGTTAGAAAGTAAGGAGAACTGGATAGCCCGGTTGAAGTTTCGGAAGAGTTATGATTTGGGTATTATGGAATTGAAGAGTAGTGTATCATTCAAGCGATTCTGCGGTGTTAACAGAGTTGAGAAGTTGAGGATCTCTATTGGATGAATTGTCAGAGCTTTAAGAAAGGTGTGAATTGCTAGTGGAGTAATATATACTCACTAATATGGAATAAGTATTGTGAGTAATTCCATATGGTAAAGGAGAAAGGATGGTTATGTTACACATATGTCATAAGGTCTGGAAGCGAGGTAGTGAGTGTTTCAGTTTATAAGGCCACTAAAATATTTTGGAAGAACGAGAGTACTTCATGGAGTATATATATTTGGAATTGTATCTTGCAAGTGGTTAAGGACTTAAGGGATAAGGACGTTCAGTTTTGTTTAGAGCCTAAGGTAGTGGTGAAGTCTAAGGAGAGACTCGAGGACATGGTTGCCTATTCCAAGTGAAACATGTATGGACCTAATGGAGGTTAGAAGATAAACCAAGTATCTTCAGTCTTAGAAGGGAGATCTGATTTGGAATAGCTCAGCAGTGGTTCAGTGTTAGTAAGAGACCATTATGGAATGTTAACTTATTTTCCAAGGAGATCTAACCAGCTGTTATAAAAAGATTTGATTGGAAAATAGATTTAGGGTTTTCAAGATGTCCAAGCCCAGCTGAAAGCTTCTATAAAAAGGGACTTAGAAAACCTATTTGAACACATAACCAATACTGAGCGAAATATAGAGAGAGAGCTAGGGTTTGTGTCTGTTTAGTCGTGAGACTTGTAGGTCATTCAAGTCATCCATTGATGATTGAATTGGACTGATTTGTGGTTGTAATTTGTCACTTTAAAGTTGTTAAGCAAGAGTGTGTGTCTTCTTGATCAAAGTTGTGAAGCAAGATCAAGAGTGTGTCTTCTTGATTGAAACTGTGAAGTAAAATCAAGAGTGTGTAATTGAAAACTATTTTCTTTTCACAAGGGATTGTTGTTTAAAATCACTGGTGTGTGATTGTAGGGAAGTGAGTGGGTTCTCATATCTAAGAGTGCTTAGGTAGAAATTGCACGGGTAGAGATGAGGTGAGAAAGACTATAACTTGTTGAAGTGTACGGAGAGTCTTTGAACTAATTCTATTTTAGTGAATTTCCTTCCTGGCTTGGTAGCCCCCAGACGTAGGTGAGTTGCACTGAATTGGGTTAACAATTGCTTGTGTTATTTGATTTACCATTCTATATTTTTTATCCGTTGTGTGTTAACAGATATTAGTGTCGTGACATTACCTTCGACATCTTATATCTGATACCAGAATTTCAATTGGTATCAGAGCAGGCATCCTGCTCTGGTTCTAGGTGAGATCTAGGGGCAATACTTTCTGGTACAATGGAGAGAGATGGAGGATCTGTTCATAGGCCACCAATTTTGGATGGTTCTAACTATGACTATTGGAAACCTCGAATGGTAGCTTTTCTGAAATCTCTTGATAATAAGGCTTGGAAAGCTGTGTTGACAAGCTGGGTGCACCCTGTAGTTACTAAAGAAGGAGAAGCCACTGCTGAGAAAAAGCCTGAAGAACAATGGTTCAAGGAGGAGGATGACCTAGCCCTTGGAAATTCTAAAGCATTAAATGTCATCTTCAATGGAGTAGACAAGAACATCTTCAGATTAGTAAACAATTGTGAAGTAGCTAAAGATGCTTGGGACATTCTCAAAACCACTCATGAAGGCACCTCTAGAGTGAAAATGTCTAGACTACAGCTGCTCACCACCAAGTTTGAAAACTTAAGGATGAAAGAAGATGAAACTATTCATGAATTTTACATGAGCATCCTTGAAATTGCCAATGCCTCTGGAGCTTTGGGTGAGAAGATGTCAGATGAAAAATTAGTTAGAAAAATTCTCAGATCACTCCCCAAGAGATTTTCTATGAAAGTAACAGCCATAGAAGAATCTCAAGACATCTCAAATATGAGAGTTGATGAGCTAATTGGATCCCTCCAAACATTTGAGATGGGAATATGTGATGGAGCTGAAAAGAAGGCCAAGAGCATATCATTTATGTCAAACACTGAAGAGGAAGATGAGGAAGGTTGTCAAGATATTGATGAAGATCTGGCAAATGAGATAGCCATGCTGGGAAGACAGTTCAACAGACTGATGAAAAAGGTAGATGTGAGAGCAAAGGGCAATGTCAAGAACATCACATCTGACATCAGTAAATCAAACAGCTTTGGTAAGAAAACAAAGTCTGAAGAAAAACCCAAAGAAGTTCAGTGCTATGAGTGTAATGGATATGGTCATATTAAAACTGAATGTGGGACCTACCTCAAGAAACAAAAGAGAAGTCTTGTGGCCTCTTGGTCTGATGGAAGTGAAACTGAAGAGGCTACAAACCATGTGACTGCTTTGACAGGAAGATGGGGGTCTGAGGAAAAGTCAATTGATGATGAAAGACCCTTTGAAGAACTGGTCACTACCCATAAAGAGTTGTGCCACAGAAGTGCATGAGTGTGCAGACAAGTTGAAAGCCAGAAGAAAATGATAGCTCAGCTGAAAAATGAAAAGGAGGAGTATGTGAAAACCATCTCAAAATTGGAGACTGAAGCTGAATTCTTGAATTCCAAACTAGATGAGATGACTAAGTATGTAAGAATGCTTAACAATGGATCTGCCATCCTAGACAAGATTCTTCAGACTGGCCAAATAACAGGAAACAAATCTGGTATTGGATTCAAGGCCGAGTGCAGTTACACTAGTTACAAACCAAAATCCAAACCTAAGTGCAGCCATGTTAAAAGCAAACCTGAGATGTCACAACATCATAAAGGAAAACATCAAAGATGGAAATGCCAATACTGTGGAAATTTTGGCCACTTGAAGCCCTTCTGCTATAAGCTATATGGTTATCCTGATCCTGTTCAATCCCAACACCAATCAAGGTCCAAACATCACAAGACTGTCAACAAAAACCAATGGGTTCCTAAGACAAAGGTCACAAGTTTAATAGCTCACACTTCCCTCAGAGTTTCAGCCAAAGAAGATTGGTATTTTGACAGTGGTTGCTCCAGACATATGACTAGGAACAAAAATCTGTTAACTGAACTTCATCCTCATGCCATGAGTTATGTTACCTTTGGTGATGGTGCAAAGGGTGAAATCAAGGGAATGGGTAGATTGGATTGCCCTGGAGTTCCTGACCTTGATGATGTCCTACTGGTTAAGGGATTAACTGCTAATCTTATAAGCATCAGTCAACTGTGTGATCAAGGTCTGAATGTAAACTTCACCAAAACTGAATGTCTGATTACTAACAAAGAAAATAAAGTAATCATGAAGGGAGTTAGGTCCAAAGACAACTGCTACATGTGGAGCTCTCAAGAAACTGGATACTCCTCAATGTGTACCTTAGCCAAAGAAGAAGAAGTGAAGATATGGCATCAAAGATTGGGCCATCTTCACCTTAAAGGTATGAAGAGGATCATATCAGTTGAAGTTGTTAGAGGAATTCCCAACTTAAAGACTGATGAGGGAAAAATCTGTGGAGAATGTCAGATTGGAAAACAAACAAGGATGTCACACCAGAGGCTCAGACATGACACAACGACCAAAATCCTGGAACTCCTTCATATGGACTTTATGGGACCCATGCAAGTAGAAAGCCTTGGTGGGAAGAAATATGCATATGTGGTGGTGGATGATTTCTCCAGATATACCTAGATCAATTTTATAAGAGAAAAATCGGATGTATTTGAAGTCTTTAAGGAGATGTGTCTGAAACTTCAAAGGGAAAAAGAAAGTCCTGTTGTCAAAATTAGAAGTGATCATGGAAAGGAGTTTGAGATCAGCAAATTTGTTGAATTCTGCTCTTCAGAAGGAATTCATCATGAGTTCTCATCTCCCATCACTCCTCAGCAAAATGGTGTGGTGGAAATAAAAAATAGGACTCTTTAAGAATCAGCCAGAGCTATGATTCATGCTAAGAAATTGCCCTATCATTTTTGGGCTGAAGCCATGAACACAGCCTGCTATGTTCACAACAGAGTGACATTAAAGAAAGGGACTCCCACAACCCTTTATGAAGTCTGGAAAGGAAGAAAACGTACAGTCAAATACTTCCATGTATTTGGTAGCAAATGCTATATCCTGGCTGATCGTGAGCAAAGAAGGAAGATGGATCCCAAAAGTGATGAAGGAATATTTCTGGGTTATTCAACAAACAGTAGAGCTTACAGGGTCCTTAATTCCAGAACTAAAGTATTAATGGAATCCATTAATGTTGTGGTTGATGACCAACAGACGGATGTCACAGACGATGTCGAGACATCTCTGAATGAATCTCCAGCTGACTTCTCAGACAAAAATAAGGAAGAAAAACCTCCTCAAGCTAAACCTGAAGATGACAAAATCAACAAGGGACCCTCTATCAAAATTCAGAAGGATCGTCCCAAAGATCTTATCATAGGAGATCCAGATAAAGGAGTCACTACTAGATCAAGGGAAGTGATCTCACATGGCTGCTTTGTGTCAAAGATTGAACCCAGAAATATCAAGGAAGCCTTGACTGATGAGTTCTGGATCAATGCCATGCAAGAGGAGTTAGGTCAATTCAAGAGGAATGAAGTATGGGAATTGGTTCCTAGACCTGAAGGAGTAAATGTCATAGGAACAAAGTGGGTATATAAGAATAAATCTGATGAACAAGGGGTTGTTACTAAAAACAAAGCTAAATTAGTAGCTCAAGGATATACTCAAGTTGAAGGAGTAGACTTTGATGAAACATTTGTTCCTGTAGCTCGTCTTGAGTCCATTAGACTATTGCTTGGAGTGGCATGTATTCTGAAATTCAAGTTGTTTCAAATGGATGTAAAAAGTGCCTTCTTGAATGGCTACTTAAATGAAGAAGTATATGTTGAATAGCCTAAAGGATTCACAGATCCAAATCTTCCACAACATGTGTACAAATTGAAGAAAGCCCTTTATGGGTTGAAGCAAGCTCCCAGGGCTTGGTATGAGAGACTCACAATGTTCCTTACTGATAATGGATACAGGAAAGGAGGTATTGACAAAACTCTGTTTGTGAAGAATGAAGGAGGGAAGCTCATGGTGGCACAAATATATGTAGATGACATTGTATTTGGTGGAATGTCAGAACAGATGGTTGAACATTTTGTTAGACAAATGCAATCTGAGTTTGAGATGAGTCTTGTCGGAGAACTGACCTACTTTCTTGGGCTACAAGTCAAACAAATGGAAGACTCTATCTTTTTATCTCAAAGCAAGTATGCCAATGCCCCTATTCAATCCACTGTGAACCTGTCGATATGAATAGCCTCGGCTTTCAGATGATCAGGATGAAGAGTGATTGAATACCAAGAACAGACGAACAATTTGCACTCTGATGGGAAAATAATTAACCATGCCTGTCAGAATCGGCAAAGAACACAATCTCGAAACAAAAATCCGTCTGGTACGGAGAAAGTCGACCTGATCACCGAAACAGGAACGTCGACCTGGATACCAAAATAAATGGTAACACAGGGATAACCATGGCCTGAACACCACACATCCGCTGGGGATTATTATTTCTTTTTTATGCTTTTCTTGAACCCCAAAATTTTTCTTCTTTTTCATTTTCATGGTCTGAACACCACCTCGGTCTGGATACCGCCTCGGTCTGAACACCGGAAAACTGGTCTGAATACCACTTCGGTCTGGATACCGGAAAATTGGCCTGACTGCCACTTCGGTCTGGATACCGGAAAATAGGCCTGACTGCCACAAGCTACATCGATCTAAATGTCGGAAGCTTCTTCGATCTGAAAATCGGAAACTTGGCCTGAACGCCACTTCGGTCTGAATACCGCCTCGGTCTGAACACCGGAAAAAGTACTTCGACCTGATCGTCGGAAACTTCTTCGATCTGAAAATCGGAAAATCGGCCTGAACGCCACTTCGGTTTGAATACCGCCTCGGTCTGAACACCGGAAAAAGTACTTCGACCTGATCGTCGGAAACTTCCTCGATCTGAAAATCGGAAAATCGGCCTGAACGCCACTTCGGTCTGAATACCGCCTTGGTCTGAACACCGGAAAAAGTACTTCGACCTGATCGTCGGAAACTTCCTCGATCTGAAAATCGGAAAACTTGGCCTGAACGCCACTTCGGTCTGGATACCGGAAAACTCTTCATACCTATCAGTATCGGCGAAGATAACAAAACAATGATAAGTGAACAGGCACACATGCCACAGGCCCATGCTGGGAATAACAACCCACAAACCGGCTATTCTTTCCTTCAACCCTAGCCAACGAACACTTTGCGTTTTAGCTGGGGGTTATTCTCTCTTGTTTTTTTCTTTTCGGACCCCGAAACTTTCTTTGATTAACATTCCCATCTCTGCTCGACAGAAACTTTGATTCAAAATCACGATGCCAAAACTCGTCAGAGTAACACCTTCACCTTTGGGCAAAACCACCTCTCAAACAAATACCACGGCTTGAGACTAGCGTATGCTTGCCATGATGCATGATTTTTTTCTGCGCAATGCTCCATACTTATTGAAATGCTACGCGATTTATTTTTTCTATGCAACATGCTATGCTTATTCTACATGATGAATGCATAAAAGGCATCCCCCTCAAGGGATTCTGCTGAGGAGTACGAGACACTCTGTTGAGGAACTCCGCCAATACTCCGATTCCACCCTGCTGGGGAATAGCACTGCTGCTGGGAAAAGGTAACCCTTGCTGGGAAGAACCTCCTTTGCACCCAATCCGCTCGGGAAACTGCTGGGGATAAGAACCACCAACGCCCTCTGTGGGGATACAACAGTCTTTGACTTGCTAGGGATGTCAATCCCGACTCTGCTTTGGGAACCCTCACAGATACCTGCCGACTTCACTGGGGAAATGCTCACAGATAGCTCTGCTGGGAAAACAGCAACCTCCAGGCCTGGTGACTGGGGACGCATCGATCTGACACCTGCTGGGGATAACCATCCTGACCCTGCTAGGAAAGCGAATGCCACTCCGCTGGGGACAACCCATGCAATCCATAGGTAGAATCAACTCAGCTGGGGATGCAGATATCAGTCTGCTACGGAAACTCATCCAATCCACTGGTAGGATGAACACTGCTGGAGATATATTTCATTGAAACCCGCTCCACTCGGGGAATAGCAACCTTCAGGCCTGGCTGCTGAGGAAACACTATTTTAAACCTGTCGGGGATAACCATCCCGACTCAGCTAGGGGATCCACAGACCTTGGATCTACTGGGGATTGGGTCCTCTAATTCTGCTTGGGGATATAGCTGGGGAAATGAGAAAAGTTGGTACAGAACACCCGTCGACTCATCGAACCATGGTATCCACCTCCCAATCTCGTATCGGCTTTCCACTTTTGAGAACTCCCAGACTCGTCTGGACCTTTTCTGCTCCATCATCTTGTATTTCCAACCGCTCCACGCTCGACGGAGAGCGAACTCCTGGGATTTATACAGAAATTTCAATTTTCCGACTTTGAAGAGTCTTCTTGATTAATTTCAAGGGTCCTCGGACGTCTTAACGTATTCTCATCGCTTATCTACCCATTCATCCGTCCCTGACTGGACCCTGCGAGGAATTTCTACAGACTTTCCAATCTTCCGATTTTGAAGAGTCTTCTTGATTAAAATCAAGGATCGTCGTACGTCTCGACGTCTTCTCATCATCCCTTCATATTCTTTCGTCCGTCCCTCGTCCCTGATTGGACTCCATAGGGATTTGTTTTTTTGTCGACAAGCTTCCGCATCACAACCTGCAAGTGAGTGAAAATAACTAACAGCACCTGCAAAACAGATTGTTAGATAAAACCGTGCCCCAGGCGTGTCAAGATTTCAACACTTGGGTCACTCAACCTTCCGAATAAGATTTCAAACTTTCAATCCTATAAACATGCATTGGAAGGGACCTGTATGTCTTAAAATGCAAAGATTCTTTATCAAAAATAATCGGATGTTTTTGCAATCAAAGCGGTAATGAAAAACAAAAACAAAATTATTTGACTGAATATGCATTTTATTGATTGAAAAAAAGTGTGGCTCAAATGAGCAATACAAAGGAAGCAATTCCTGAAAAGAGGTAATCGCGCACAAAAGGAAAAATCTATCCTAATGGCAATGTGAAACCCGTGATCTCATCGAGTTCCAACTCGGTTACACCCCATATGTCCTCAGACTCTCCGTTTTCTGCCTTCTGAATAAGACGCTTCTGATTGATCCCTACCGGGGATTATCCATGATGCTTTAACCAAAGCGCAAACGATCATGCGGGACGCAGTTGTTCGTATCAATCCCTCTTTTGCCTGGACCGCCCTTTCGGGTTTTCAGTCCACCGGGATACCCCTTTTTGCCCAAGTCGCCTTTTCAGGTTTTCAACTTGCCGGGTGTACAGCTTTTCTTTTATCCCTAATTTTTGCCCGAACCTTTCTTTCTGTTTTTGGTTCGCCGGGATGCCCACTTTTGCCTGGAATATTTTATTCTTTTCGTCCAGCGGGTCTATTTACACGAAGTATTTTTTAACTGCGTCCGCATTCACAGAGGATGGAAAATCTTCGCCATCCATGGTCGTTAACAACAAGGCTCCACCAGAGAAAACCTTCTTGACCACGAACGGACCTTCATAATTGGGTGCCCATTTGCCCCTTCGATCGTTTTGAGGAGGAAGGATCCTTTTCAGCACCATATCACCCACGTGATATACCCGAGGTCGTACCTTTCTGTCAAAAGCACGCTTCGTCCGCTACTGGTATAACTGCCCATGACAGATGGCTGTCAACCTCTTTTCCTCTATCAGACTCAATTCTTCATATCGGGTCCTTACCCATTCAGCCTCTTGCAACTTCACGTCCATCCGGACTCTCAAAGAGGGAATCTGAACCTCAACCGGTAACACGGCTTCCATCCCATACCAATGAGAAAGGAGTTGCCCCAATAGATGTACGCATCGATACTCAGGATACCAGCCTCATACTCAATCACACTGCTGGTGCATTCAAATGCTAGTTGGGTAGCAAAAAGGAACGTGGGATCCTTTTGGTGCAACCAAAATGGCACTAACTCCTTCACACTAACCCCATCAGACATCAGAATCCATTCGGATTCAGGGTCAGGCCCCTCCTCCGGGATCGGTTACTCATAATCTTTCGATATGAGCACCTCGAGATGTCCTCATCAGGGAACTCAAACTTCCTCGGTTGATAATCCTCAATAGGTTGCTGAGCGAGGTAATCGGACAATACACTCCCCTCGATTGCTTTCTGAGAGATGTACTGGATATCGTATTTAATCAAAATCATTTGCCCTCTTGCAACCCGTCCGGTCATTGCTGGCTTTTCAAAAATCTACCTGATCAGATCCATCTTGAAATCCACAAAGTGGTATGAACCAACATATACTGTCTCGGTCGGCGAGCAGCCTATGCCAAAGTACATCAAGTTCCCCGAGCAGTGAATGTATTGTTTCACAGTCGGTAAACTTTTTGCTAAGGTAAATTGCATGCTCTTTTCGATAAGACTCGTCATGCTGACCCAATACACCTCGTAGACCCCTCGAAGGCTGTCAAGTACCAGATTAACAATCGCTCCTTCCACAGGAGGTATCAGAATCAGAGGTTCCTGCAACTTATTCTTTTATTTTTCCAATGCCCCTTGGCAATCATTATTTCACCTGACCGTTTGATCTTTTTTTCAACAACTCGAACATTGGTTCACACGTGGCTGTTAGGTGAGATGTGAACCATGACATGTAGTTCAATCTACCCAGGAGACCACGAACCTCTCTTTCCATTCTCGGTTCAGGCATTTTTTTTATTATTATTATTATTTTTTTTTTTATTTTTTTTTTAACAGGATCAACCTCGATTCCTCTCTTGCAATGAACCCCAACATCTTACCGGACTGCACTCTGACAGTGCACTTATCTGACTTCAACCTCAGTTTGAATTGTCTCAACCAGTCCACTCAGCTTGGCCAGATCCACCAGATGCCCCTCTTCTGTTTTGGGACTTTGCTATCATGTCATCGACATAGCATTCGATTTCATGATGAATCATATCATGAAACAAAGTCACCATGGCTCTCTGATAAGTAGCACCGGCGTTCTGCTCCTCTAGAGGACAGTCTTCTTTCCATGGTAGCTTGTGCACAACAATATCGGTATCCGACCCTGGCATATCCTGACATGACCAGGTGAAGGTACCGACATGCTCCTTTAACAAGGCTACCACTCCACCTTCGACTCGCCTCTGAAGCGGCTCCCATTTTCATTTTCTTTCTAACCTCGGCGGTACCCCGGTTCACGATCTCAAACGCTCCTCATGCGGCTGAATCACCTTCTCCTCTTGTTTAAACAACCTGGCTAATTCCAGCAGATCACAATCTTCTTCGCCTTCTTCTTTGGCATGATAGATCGGATTGTCGAAGTCATATGAGGTGTAACCAAATTGTTATCAATGAGATCCGGCGAATTATTTTTTTGAAATTGACATGAGACAAATCAAAAAAGGGAAAATGAAAATAAACATTGCCATTTTTATTTGTTTTAAAACTGCAAAATAAATGAAAAACAGGGAACACCGCTTTTAACTGAAAAACATCCATTTATTTATGATGCAAATTTGCAAAATTAAACATGAGGTGGCCCTTACAATGGACCATTACGTGCAGGGCAACACGTATGGCTTTCATGCAGATAAAACTGAAAACAAGAAATTATTACTCTTCAGGATGAGTGACAGTGCTGATCTTTTTAAGCCTTCCAGTTCCCTGGTACGCACGCTTTTATCCACGACTCCAGTTCACAGTCACTGTCAATCACTTCCCCCACCGCATAGGCGCGATCTGAATTTCCAGCGATTACACCCCCCATCACCTGACCCTGTACCGGCATGGGATCGGCATTAACATTCCATGATAGTGTAAAATTGAGGGCCCTGGAATCCACCAGGTCTTGGACAGTATGCTTAAAGGCTCTACAACCCTCAATGTTATGTCCCGGCGCACCAGAATGGAATTCACACCTGGCGTTCTCATTATAGTTAGGTGGCCTCTGATCTGATCTCAATGGAGCTAACATCCTTGGCCGAACCAACCCAAGATCCATCAACCTTTTAAACAGAACAACATATGGCATGGGTGGCTTGTCAAAATGGCGATCGACCCCCTTTCCTCTCACTTGGCTCCCAGCTCCCTGTGCTTTCTGTGGAGTTGGTTGAGGTTGTTGTCGGACTGACTGATAACCAGCAGGGATGGTTACCGCAGCAGTATGCTGGTAGTAACGATCCCTACCACGTCCTCTTTGGGCATGCACAGACACAACACTCGCGTCATCCTCCTTCTTAGGCTGACCATCACCAAAGGATTTCTTCGGTCCAGACGACGAAGCGTTTCCTTGTATGTTCCCCATCTTCAGCCAGTCTTCAATCCTCCCTACCTTCTCGGCGATTGCTTTCTGCCCCAAGGCGAACTCTTGCATGATATTGATCAGCTCTCCCATCTTCTCTTTCAGCTCGAGAATGTCGGCGTTAGGCGGATTCATCATTCCTGTGTCAATCAAAAAGGTTAGAAACTGACACCTGCAAAACAAAAGACAAGTTATTATGGTTCATGCATGAATGCAGTGTTTATCCATATGAGGAACACTTTGTCTTTTGATCCTGGCTTCATCGAGACAAATAACAATCCGGCAGCAATATTCCGACATTCAGCATTTGATTTCATCATACAGATCAGAGATATATGATTTAGCAAAATACCGCCCAACCATGTGTGTGCTTGTGTGAGTGCATACGGGAAAGCAAATAAAGCTTAAAGATCAATCACTGAATGAAAACCACCATCACATAGCAAAATTGCACAGTAAGTGCCATAGTCATACATCAAATCAGATACAAATCAGATACCAATTCTCCAAAATCAATAAGGAAATACAAGCAAATGAATTCCGTCAACAGGCCTGACGGTAATCCACAAATAAGAGAGATCTAATCTGATGAAGGTCCCACAGACGGCCCTATATCATCAACCATCCTAGCAAACTCTGCGGCGAACCTGAGCTCGGTGTTCTCCTGCTGTAATCTCCCCACCTCCTTCTGGTGAATCTTCATCTGCCTGAAGTAGTACTCTTTCTCATCCATGTAATGATCCCTCTCGGCAATGACTTTCGCGTTCTCCGCTTCCTTAGTCTTCAGCTTTGCCTCCCACTCAGCAATGAGAATTCTGACTCTGTCGTCCCTCTGATCTCTCACGAGGATTTGCCTCCTCTTCTCATCTTCAATGACCCTTGAAGCTCTGGCTAGCTTCTCCTTCGTGATGTCATGCTCCTTTGTTGACGATGCTAAAGCCTGATTGACCTTCCCATAGTAGGCCGTATCCATCTCAAAGCGCTTTGCTTCCAAGGCATGTCGCTTGTCTTGATCCTCCATCCTCACTCTAATCTCCTGATTAGCCATCTGAATACGAGCAACACTCATCTCCAATTCAGCTTTCTCTGCAAGCAACTGATCTCTGGCTCTCTTCATCTCGAGGAATTCTTCCATACTGACAGAAGAACGCGGACCCTCGATCATAGGACACCAAGGATCACCTCTCGGAAATGGTAGATGTGTGATCTCAATTCTCTTCCGCAGCCAATCATCAAATGGAGGAAAGGACCGGCTATTAACCTTGCCAAAAGGAACCTTTCCTTTCCTCTGAATGTTACGCCATGACCCAGATACTTGCCTCAACTTGGCCTGATCACCCTCAGCTGAGAAGTAAAAGGACTCCTGAATCTCTCGCTCGAGAGGAGGAACCTCCATAGCGAACCCCATCTGTCTCCTAAGAAGCGTTGGGTTGTAATTAATGCAACCCTGAACACCTATGAGAGGCACATTGGGAAATCTCCCACAGCTATATATGAAATCCCGTCCAGCCATACCGTTATGAGTCCATGCTATATCAGCAGCCCGCAAACCCATCAACCTGACTGACCACTTGACCGTAGGATCAAGAGAAGCAAAAGCACCTCGGGAAGGCAAATACCCCATAAACCATTTGAATAACATCTGAGCACAACACCTGATCAAACCACCACGTCTCTTCTCGTTCCTATTATGAATCGAGTAATAGACATCTCCGATCAGAGTAGGAATAGGGTTCCTCTGCATGAACAATCTGATGGCATTATGGTCGACAAAGCTCTTCTGATTAGGAAACAGAATGATCCCATAAATGCTCACAGCAATCAAAGCACAAACCGTCTTCCAGTTACCCACTGCAGCCTGTTCCTTGGCCTTAGCTTCCAAGAAACTCAAAAGAAAACCGGGTAATTTTCCTTTCTCCTTCAAACCCTCCTTGACCATCTCCGGACTCAAATAAAGAGCACGGGAAATCCCAAGGACGTCAGGCTCTCCCCTAATAGCACAGAAAGGAATCTGATCTCGGATCTGCATACCCAATATACTAGCATAGTCCTCCATCAGAGGCCCCAACACATAGTCCGGAAACACGAAGCATCTCAGGCCCGGGTCATAGAACTGGAGAAGAGTATGAATGGCACTTCTGTCACTGTCAGTGAGCCTGAAAACCATCTTCAGGATACTACCGTATGCCTCTCTGAACATCCCCACATGGTCGGGTGTAATCAATGCTATCATATCTCTCAGCTCGTCAATCTCTGGGTTGAAGAAGCTGTAGACAACATCAGGCTTCAAACCGGTCCTCATATCTGAGCAGAAAGTCTCTCAACCAGGATCTCGATCAAAAGTGTCCCTGCATATGGATAAACATGTGTTAGATGCATATAAATGCAAATGTTAATGATGCTGATGAATGAATGCAATGCATTGCCATCCTCCAAGTCATCTGATCATCTGTTGCACTGAATCACAGCCCCGATCTCTGAACCGATCATAACCATCTGAGGGAATATGTAACCATAAATCCAACTCAAGGGTTCCGAAATAAACGGAAGATACATCACCATCATCATCATCAGACAAACTCTGAGCAGATACCCATCAATCCTCTGAATCGGCCCGGGGAATCCTGAAATAAACGGATCCCCACTGATAAATAACTCGGACAGCACTCCGGCGTCTCAGAAACAAAGGTCCATAAATCCAACTTATAAATATGACTCTGATCAACGGAACCAAAAGTCACCATCAACGTCACCATCTGAACATGCATTTGAAAGAATCACCCGCCCCTCACAGGTAAATTCTAATCAGGTCATCCTAAGGCGGATAATAGTCTCAACAATCGGGCAGAGATACTCAATGGGTTTGCCCTTTCGGGTGTGTCATTGTAGCTCCCTTAAGATCGTCTAAACCAAAGATCCGGGAAATGATCGGTCACCAGAGTCAATAGCCCAGAAGAGATAACTAAACCAAAGTGGAGTATTCCACAATGGAAAGCTCTCCAATGAACCTCGTCCGGCTTGTGGTATGTCACGTTACAACAATATACTAATATAGCAAATGAGGAACGTGAGACCACACTAATCTTAGGTGTACACTCGGGCCTGGGTTTTAGCCCCACTCAGAACACCCACCCCAAACAGAGGAACCACCTGCACAGAGGACGGCAACATGATAATATGATGCATGGAGACATTTATGCAAATATATACACAATCAGAATAATAAATGCAATAAATAAAGCACAAAACAAGCAACCTAAACTATCCTAGAACGCTAGGAGAGACTCGCTTAGGGAAGATGGACCAGCACAGGTCAACATCTGTTCGTTCCCCAGCAGAGTCGCCAGCTGTCGCATTACGCGAAAAACCGGCGGGAAACAAGAACAACAGAGCCGCCACAGTGCGTTATTTATCCCAAAGGAGGGAAAGGAAACGCTCAGAGTAAACCTGGAAAAAGCAAGGTCTCGCGACCAAAGATAATGGGATCGGGAGTCGGTTATGCGGAGGGAAGGTATTAGCATCCCTACGCATCCGTCGTACTCGACGGGATCCACGCACTATAGGAAGGAAAATGGTTGCTAAAACACTGCTCAAATAAACATCTACACAGGCTGAAAGAGACACAAGAAAACAAACAAGACTGGCTCGGCAGGATATCGCATCCTGGGCCTACTTAGTCTATCAAGCATAGACATCAGAGTCAAAGTAGTTCGGACCGGGGAAACGACACATGCTCGCTAGGATATCGCATCCTATGCATACGTATCTTCTTGGACGAAGAAGAATCAGAGCATTCGTAGCTCGGCTAACACGCACACAAACAAATACAGGCAAAGGCAAACGTGGAGCCTGAACGCCAATCACTGGACTTACATCAGCATCCGAACCCAAACACACGCAAGAAGGCAAACATGGAGCCTGAAAGCCAATCACTGGACTTACATCAGCATCCGAACCAAAACACACGCAAGAAGGCAAACATGGAGCCTGAATGCCAATCACTGGACTTATATCAGCATCCGGACCAAACAAAACCCACACTGGAACCTGAACGCCACTCGATGGACTTACATCAGCTTCCAAGCACACAACAACACAAAACAAAGACATAGGCGCCCGGAGAGATACGCTCATCTCCTGCCTACGTACCTCATCTGGTATGAGGATCAGGGCGACGTAGTTCCCCTACGAAGGGACACAGGACTAGCCTAACCAGATGACAGAGGGAAACACAACTAGGGAGACTACGACTCGAGCCTAGCTGTTATCATGCAAGATTGTCCCTAAGTCAAGGTTTCTAGCTAACTTGCACAGGAAGCAAGCCTATCCTATTCAACACAAATAAACAGCAAATCAAGCATTCACAAGTAGCACACCCTATATGCACACCAAGGGGCTCAATCAAAGGGTAAGACTGCAAGAGCAAGTCATATGTACAGGGGCAGTGTTAGCTCTTAACCTTGCCATTGAGGGGCTAAGGTGAAGCTGATGAAAGGTGAGTGAAGATAAGACTTCACAACTCTTATCCCTGGTCAGGGAGAGCTTCAGACAAAGGAGTGTGGGTTCAGAAAGTGGGAACCCTTCTACACTCAAGACTCTGACACAACTGTACATTGTACAAGATCTTGGGTTTGTGTCCCAATGCATCAACACAGTGGTGTGAGCAGAGGGACGACTCAACAGAATAGCGGGGGATAGATTGCATATCCCTTGGGTTCCGCCAATTGCCTCATAGAGGCCTTTACCTGCTTGGGGACAAAAGTAAACAATCACAAACATCGCCTCTTAAGGAGGACTTCAGACAGGTGCCTGGCCAAGTAACAGGCCAGGTCTTCCAGACTACATGGAGACAAGAATGTTATACCTCAGTGCAAATTGCTTATCAAGCAAAGCAAAGCAATATTAGCAACTAATGTACCTGAAATCAATCAAATATCATCAGTATACCGATCACAGAATTAAACAGCAAATGTTTCACAATTGACTATACACAGACAAACACAATTCAATGCACCAAAGTGCAAGCAACTCAAAGGAGCCAATCATCCTACAAAACAAAACAAGTTAGTTTACAATATCAAATGACATCTCAATCAAATGTGAATCCACCTCCTTAAGTATTTTGCTTCTTAACCTGAAAATCACATTCAAACATAAGATACAAGACCACTAGGACAAGCCTAGGGTCAAAAGGAAGTGAAAAAGTCAAAACAGCAAGTGAAACATGATCAAAATCAACATTAATCAAATACAAAGAGAATCCAATTGGTCTCACATATAAACTATGCACCAAATTAATTTCATGCACAAATTAGATCAAGCTAGGCAAATGTGAATCATATAGGAGCAAACAGAATGATATCACTCAAACAAATACCTAAACAGCTCAATAAATTCCACAAAAATTCCAGCCTAAACAGGACACATTCAATGAACTACATATCAAATTTCATGCCATTTGGACAACAGGAAGTAGGTCAATGAAAATCATAAAGTCAGCAGAAATCCAAACAAGCCAACACATGGTAGCAAAATAAGCATCAACTTAAATCAAATGCAAAACAGTGAGAACAATTAAGAAATGAATGGGACCAAAGCCAAATTAACAAGGAACATGTTATGAATCACTCCATCAAATTTCACATTCATATGATATAGTATGAGCATTTCATGAGACATAGAAGTCAAGCACTCAAACAAAACCCTAAAATGTCTAAACAGCAAACAAAAATCTCAATCAAATGGAAAATGAATCAACAATTCATACAAAAATTCATGGTGAAACTAGACATATACAAGACACAGCATGCAAAATTTTAAGTCAATTGGAAAAGCCTAGGCATGTCAAATAAAATCATGAAGTTGACCTAACCTAGTGTGACACAAATTGTCACACTCAACTTGCACACATCATATCTACCAAACCAGAGATCCAAAATTCACAAACTATACATCAAAATAACCAGCAAGGAGTCAAGAATTAGCATGTGAAATTTCATTCAATTTGGATAAGGTATGAGTTTTTCATGAAGGATATGGTGAAACATACACAAAAAGCACACAAGTCAAAGATCCATAGGCAAAGTCAAAAATTCACCAAGCACAACTTGAGTTATCATACCTATAAAAAACTAGATTAAATTATGAATCTAACAAAAAAACTCCCACTAAATTTGGACTAAAATTGAATTTGTTAGGATTTTTTGAAGTTTTATGAGATATTGAAATATTTATTTAAACTGGAAAATGAATTAATTGAATCTGGTGGCAGAATCGTAATTACTCTATCCAAAGCCAAAAAAGACGCCGTTCCATTAATTCGGTGGCTTATGGTGATTGGTTGGATTTGGCGCTAAACAGAAAATTTGAACGTGATGAGCCTGGCAGTGAATCAAACGCGAAAATTTCCAGGAAATGACCGTGTTCTTCGTTTCATCATCTCCAGATGCGGTTTCGATCAATCCTCAACCAAAATGCACAAACTTATAACCGTTGGAACCGTCTCTCAACCTAGATCACAAATATGCTAATGATTTCTCCTAACTCTCACTGTAGCGACGGGATCGGGCGATTTAAGATTCACATCCAAACATTCAAATCAATATATCTCTCTCTACGCTTAACCAATCCACAAACCACGACTTGCATGATGCTCTATGATGAATAAACTACAAAACGCATGTCACAATTCAAGAAATGGAGAGATTCGAAAAAATCACCTTACGATGAAACAGTGATAAATCTTGATGATTCACGATGCTAAAACTCCAAACAGATGATGATTGTGGTGTAGGAAGATGATTGGAGAAGCTATCTTGGCTCAAGGTTGCTCCAGATGCAAGAATTATCAAATCACCATTGATGAGCACAACATGAACAGTCACGATTCTTGAGTTTTTTGGCAATGGCTTGGCAAAACAGATGGAGATTGAAGTTCATGGAGCACGAATCAAAAGGAATCACTCAATTTGGTGAAGAATTGATGGAGAAAAGTTGAAAAATGCTTGATGAATTTTGAGAGGATTTTGAGAAAATGGAGGGAAAGTTTGTTAGATTTCTTGGAATGTGAAATGTGTTAACCAATTCTGTTATGATTAAGGTTAAATACTCACTCCTTAATCCTCCTCTTAATCACAATTACCAAAAATGAGTTGGATTAGCATAATGTGATTTTTAAGTGCAAGGGCAAAATGGTCCATTCCTAATTAAGCCATGTGACAGCAAGATGACAGCTCAAACAACTTCTATTTGGCATTTGGAGTGTGTTGGCATTGGTCTCATGTCCAAATTCCTTGTATTGCTCAAAATCACATATTCACACCAAAAATGCACTTAAGTCCACTTGAAATTTGACTTTTTGCATTGACCATTTTTGATGAATTTGGACCATACACCATAAAAGTACATGTGAAATGGGGTTTGCTCATAAAAAGATCACCCAAATTGGACATTCCATGTGAAAGTTATGCCACTTTGATTATAGGCATTTTTGGAAAATGAATGGACCATAACTTGTCAACCATACATGGGAATTTCAAGTTCTTGGACTTTTTGGAAAGGTGAGAACAAGATCTACAACTTTGATGTTGAACAAATTTTCATTTGAAGCTTTTTTGGACATGTAATTTTGTGATGAAAAACTTTCCATTTTTGGAAACTTCCATTACAAGTCACTTTCCATTTTTGGCAATTTTTGTCTGACTTTATTTCCTTCATTCTTGATGTTTTAAAATGTCAAATGAAACTTGTTTCAACATGAATGAAGTATATCCAACTCTCTCCCACCTCCAAATCCATAAAATCAAGCACAGTTGACCACAGTTGACTTTTTCAACTGATAGATGAATTTGGCAATGCACTGATCAAACTGAGCCCCAATCTTCTGATGAAATGGCTCAAGGATGAAACCCTAGCCTCCATAAGCTCAATAAAACCATATGATGATCCCCATATCCATTGTAGACCCCATCTCCTTGCTATGCCCTGATTGGCCCAATACAACTGATTAGGGTTTACCAGTGGTCAAAACCCTAATCTCAAGGCGTATCTGATCAAACACTTGAACTTCTTGGATGATAATAAGACCATGATGATGATGATGTATCATTTCAACCAAGATGTAGACCAATCCCTTTGAGAATCAAAAACCCTAATTTGGACTTCCATCCTCAGATGATTAATGACCAGTCCAATGAAACCCTAGCTTGCACGTAACCTCTTCATCTTCTGATCAAGACTTGTGAGGATGATTTACACAATGTAACCACATGATATGCAATATGCAATGCCTAATGACCTAAAAATGCAATGCAATATGTTAAGCTAGTCCCAAGAGAGGAGGGCAAATTTTGAGGTGTTACAGCCAAGAACATTGTGAAGAAGTTTGGCATGGAGAATGCAAGTCATAAAAGAACACCTGCTCCTACACATGTAAAAATCTCCAAAGATGAAAATGGTGTCAGTGTAGATCAAAGTCTATATAGAAGCATGATAGGCAATCTGCTATATCTCACAGCAAGCAGACCTGACATTGCATTTGCTGTTGGTGTGTGTGCTAGATATCAACCTGAACCAAAAGTCAGTCACATAAACCAAGTGAAGAGAATACTGAAATATGTCAATGGCACCAGTGACTATGTGATGTTATATACTCATGGATCTGGATCTATGTTGACTGGATACTGTGATGTTGACTGGGCTGGGAGTGCTGATGATAGGAAGAGCACATCAGGAGGATGTTTCTTCTTAGGGAACAATCTGATTTCATGGTTCAGCAAGAAACAGAATTGTGTATCTCTATCCACTGCTGAAGTAGAGTACATAGCAGCTGGAAGTAGTTGTTCTCAACTGGTCTGGATGAAACAAATATTATCTGAATACAATGTCACACAAGACATCATGACATTATACTGTGATAACCTGAGTGCTATAAATATCTCCAAGAATCCTATTCAGCACAGCAGGACAAAGCACGTTGATATTAGGCATCACTTCATCAGAGAATTTGTGGAAGAGAAGATCATAGCACTGGAGCATGTTCCTACAGAGAGGCAATTAGCTGACATATTCACAAAAGCTTTGGATGCCAATCAATTTGAATGTTTAAGAGGAAGATTGGGGATTTGTGTGTATGAGAATCTATAGCAATCAAAGGAGTTTGTGGACAACTCTCACAAAAAGAGTATGGAGTTTTGTGAGGTATGGTGTAGTGAAGGATGTGATGGGTGTGAAGATATTTTGTCTGATTGGTCACCTTTGGTCAATTTTGACTAAAAGGGGGAGAAGTGGATATATGGAAGTTGTTGTGGAAGTTGTGATATGGTGCACATGTGTTGTTATTGTAGCAGATGTCAGAATGACATTCTGGCTGGTACAGGTACTGGAGTTACAGTAGCTGTTATTTGATGAATGCACAGATTTAGTGGGAGAAGGAGTACCCTTCTGCATTGTGCATTTGCGTGTCTTACTAGTTGCATCCATAACTAGTAATTCTGTTTGTTGCACATATTTAGGGGGAGGAGAAGTACCTTTGTGCATGTGTGTATTACTAGTAGCCATAGCTAGTAATTGTTTTTGCTTCTGCTGCTGATTAAACTACTGTTAAGTTGTTTAACTGCTGATAGTTTACCTTGTGAACAAAAAGGATAGATATATGTTTTAGCCAAAATTTGCCAAAGGGGGAGTTTGTTGATTCTAAGTGTTGGCAGCAATTTTGGTAAAACAAAGAGTGTTCACAAGATGTTATGTGTGATGTCTTAACATGAGATATCCTATGTACCTGCTGGAGTTCAAGAACATGTTCATGCAGGATTGGTTCAGAATGCCACATACAATGACAAGGCTTCTGATATTGGATGTACCTGCTGGATCTTAAATGAAAGACATGTTCATGAAGGATTGGTTCAGATGACATACACAAGGTCATGGCATCTGATATGGCTGTACCTGCTGGAAAGTTATAAAAGGAATTATTGGATTATGCAGGATTTTTCCAGGATGTCAGACCCGATGTCATGACATCTTGTACACAGAACATTCAGTATGAATGTCTGGTGTTTTGTGATTGCACAATTAATGGCAATCTTTGTATGATTGAAGATATGATTAGCTGGCGCATTCAATCATGGATTACAACCAGATTTACTTATTTTCCAAGGAGATCTAACCAGCTGTTATAAAAAGATTTGATTGGAAAATAGATTTAGGGTTTTCAAGATGTCCAAGCCCAGCTGAAAGCTTCTATAAAAAGGTACTTAGAAAACCTGTTTGAACACACAACCAATACTGAGCAAAATATAGAGAGAGAGCTAGGGTTTGTGTCTGTTTAGTCGTGAGACTTGTAGGTCATTCAAGTCATCCATTGATGATTGAATTGGACTGATTTGTGGTTGTAATTTGTCACTCTAAAGCTGTTAAGCAAGAGTGTGTGTCTTCTTGATCAAAGTTGTGAAGCAAGATCAAGAGTGTGTCTTCTTGATTGAAATTGTGAAGTAAAATCAAGAGTGTGTAATTGAAAAGTATTTTCTTTTCACAAGGGATTGTTGTTTAAAATCACTGGTGTGTGATTGTAGGGAAGTGAGTGGGTTCTCATATCTAAGAGCGCTTAGGTAGAAATTGCACGGGTAGAGATTAGGTGAGAAAGACTGTAACTTGTTGAAGTGTACGGAGAGTCTTTGAATTAATTCTATTTTAGTGAATTTCCTTCCTGGCTTGGTAGCCCCCAAACGTAGGTGAGTTGCACCGAACTGGGTTAACAATTGCTTGTGTTATTTGCTTTACCATTCTGTATTTTCTATCCATTGTGTGTTAACAGATATTAGTGTCGTGATATTACCTTCGACATCTTATATCTGATACCAGAATTTCAAGTAGTAAGTCTTGCTACTGGTGAGTAGGTATCAAAGTAATCAAGACCTTCAAATTTGTTATATCATTTATAAACTAGTCGAGCTTTGGACCTTTCAATGGAGTCATCTACCAAGTGTTTTGATTTTGTAAATCCACCTACAACCAATTGATTTTTAACACCAGGTGAAAAATCCACAAGTTTTCGTGTTCTTATTTTCTCAAGAGCATTAAGTTCAAATGTTGTCATACCCCAAAATTTACCCTACTTTTTTATTCAATTCTCCTAGCTTATGATTTTGTTCATTTGCATACTTTGTTTCTATTTGATCATGCATTCATCGACATTTGCATATGATAACTGAAATTCTGGTATCAAATATGAGATGTCGAAGGTAATGTCACGACACTAATATCTGAACAACAACTGAAATATAAACAGGATAAAAACAGAGAAACAATTGAAACAGCGACACAAGCAATTGTTAACCCAGTTCAGTGCAAACACACCTACGTCTGGGGGCTACCAAGCCAGGAAGGAAATCCACTAAACAGAATTAGTTCAAAGACTCTTAGTAAACAACTTCAAGTTACAGTCTTTTCACCTAATCTATACCTATGTGACTTCTATCTAAGAACTCTTAGATATGAGACCCTACTCACCCCCCCCCCCCCCCTCAATCACAGCAGTGATACTAGAACAAATAACATAAAGAAAGAAGACACATTTCAAGGACACATACTTGATCTTGCTTAAAAGCTTCAATCAAGTAAACAAATACACTCATACTTCAAAGCTTAAAGTGGACAAATTACAGCTCAATACTTAGTCCAATTCACACATCAACAAGATGAATGACTGGATCACAATGCACAAACGCACATTAGGCTAACAACCCTAATACTCACTTACTTCAACGTTCGTATCTTCTCTGTGCAATTACACATGGTTACATGGTCTTTAGATAGAAGCTTTCTGAATGGGCCTGGGCAACATGTAACCCTAATCCTATCTAACGCGTATTCCCTAGGAATTAGTAACAAATCATTCCTCTTTGGGAAACATAATATTTTGGCTTTAATTACTCCTTTAATAGCGCATGCAATCTCCACATAAGCACATAAAGACTTGCATGAAAAGCGCAATAACAAAACACATAACATTCAGACTGAATGTTATGTATGCACATGTCTTAACATCGGGTCTGACATCTTGAATACATCCTGCACAATCATATTAAACATCCTGTGGGAAGCTGATATCACATGTCAAGACAACAGGCGTGACATCTTGTGATAATACTAAGTTTTACCAAAATTGATGCCAATACATAGAACCAACAATTACAAATTTATGTCAAATGTTCGATGATAATATATTTAATCGGTTTAAGTGGATTTTCGAGGTGGATATTATTTGATAATTATTCAGGTTTACTTCCCGTATTACTTGTGGTGGGGATCATCTATTTATTTGAGATTCATAGTTATTTCTGAGGTTTGCTTGGATTCAAAGAAAATGACAAAGTTGAAATAAAAGGAAGATTTCATTCATTTATTGGAAAATATCACTTCTAAAAAATATTAAAAGTCATGGGTTAAGCCACTCAAATTTCAAGTCAAAAGTGGTAGAAAATCAAGGTAAAGACATTAAAATTTAAGTTAATTACTAGTGATTCTTTGTCTTACATCCTAACTTGGTACTTTTGCTAAACTCGAACGTCATTGGTCTCTACCTACCCTTAACTATCTATTTATCCATAAACCATTGATTTACCTAATTACCCTTAACTATCATAACTTCCAAACTAAGACGAAACTTCCAAACAAACACAAATCTCAACTTTAATTTTTTTCACTCATCACTCTTAACAATTAATCATATGGTTGAAATAAGTGATCCGCAACTAAGGATTAAATTAACTCATAACCATTGATAAATCATTTACTTGGATCACAATTCAAGGGTGGTCATTCACCTACCAAGTCTATATAAACATATCATTTCTCATAATTTTGGCATTAGCTAACATCGCTCACTTAACTTAGAAATTCATAATTAACTACTATTTTTCTTCTATTCTCTCTCCATTTCTCTCTCAATATTCATCTTCTCTCCCACCCTCACCAAAGTTCATCTTCATCACCATTCTAGAACTTCACATTGAATTTCTAAATAGTGGAACTTAGCCATCCACAATTTCTACATTATCATCAACATTTATCAATTAACAATTCAAGCATTATTATCAAAAATCATCCATCAACAATTTCTACATTATCATCAACAATCATCATTTAAATGAATATATATTCAAGATTCATCTTATACATTCATTTATCATAAAAAATAATCATCAAACTTGGAAGTTAATTGAATTAAAGGAGTTTATTCTTGAAGTATTTCTCTTCGATACTCCAATTTTCAACACTAATCGGAGCAAATCTTCGCTCCATCAGTAATCTTTTATCTCTTCCACACTTTTGCCATAAATTATTGGATTTTTGCTTGTTGATAAATTTAAGCTACTGTTATGAATTAACTTTTTAAAATAATCACTTATTTTGACATGAAACATAAACTTGAAAATAGTTATTCTTTAATTCTTAACTATTATTAACATATAAATATACCATTTGAATTGATTTTTCGCGCTGATCGTGAATATAGAATTAGTTTTTCGTTCTGATGAATATTTTAGCCGAACCGACTCATTCTTTAATCAAAATTTCGTCCACTTTTTACTATTTTCGATATAATTTGTAACTTGTTTCGCAATTTGCAGTATATATTTGATTTCTTTGAGAATTTCTGATTCCAACGATATATTAATTCGTTGGATTCGATTCCGTTGACCGTTATCGACAGTTTGTTCAAAGTTGGTATTTTTTTTTCTACCACTTATATACTTTTTCTATTATACATATATAAATATTTTTCTATTATACATATATTATGTTAGTTTTATAGGTACGCCACTGCGTTTCCGTTTATAACTATTGCACTGCTTCTTTTATTTTTTTTCTAATATACATATATTACTATTATTAGATATTAGGTTAGTTTCCTAACATATAGTTTAAAGTACAGTGCCGCATGGTTTTATGAAGAAGATTTATGCCGCATGGTCGAATGGATTTGAAAGAGGTGTAGATTGGGCCTATGCACCAACAATTTACTAAGTTGGACACCTCCTTGTTCAAAAATGAAGAAAACCATTTGATCACCCTGCTAAGGAAGAACATCGACTTGTTCGCCTGGGTGCCCTATGATATTATGAGAATAGATACTATAATGGTATGTCATCTCCTCACCATAGATCCATCAATTAAGTCGGTGTCTCAAAGAAAACACAAGGTTGGCGAGGAGAGGAAAACAACCATCTATCTAACAAGCGCTTGTTTCATATTAGAGGTCAAATATTTGTTGTGGTTGTTTAATATGATCTTGGTGAGAAAGGCATCAAACAAGTGACATATGTGTGTCGATTTGACCGATCTTAATGTCATATGTCCCAAAGATCAGTATCTTCTCCCCAAATAGATCGCCTAATTGACGGATCTTTTGGTTACAAAATGTTGAGTTTCACGGATGCACATTTAAGGTTCAACCTGATTAAGAGAGATTCCATATATGCACCCCAAGATGGAGTTCATGTCCAACTATGGTAGTTAATACTACAACGTCATGCCTTTTGGGCTTAAGAACTCTAGTGCCATCTATTAGAGGCTCATGGATGCAGTGTTCTCAAAGAAAATAGATCACATATTGTAGGTTTATATTGATGACATGATCACAAATACATCATAAGGGGAAAGCCATGTAGAAGACTTAGAAGATATCATGGGGAGAAACCAGAAGTACAACATGTGCTTAATCCGACCAAGTGTTAATTTGGTGTACAAGAAGGAAAATAATTGTGTTTCATGCTCACCAATAGAGGCATATAGGAAAATACAGACAAATGTCAAACCATCATAGACATGGGGATACCCTCACATGTCAAGGAGGTCAAACAACTAACTGAGAGTTTAACTGCCCTCTCTCGTTTTCTTTCTTGTACAGTAGGCAAGGCTTTCCACTTCTTTTCCACACCAATGGAAAATGAGAGGTTTGAATGGACGAATGAATGCGAGCAAGCGTTCACAAAGTTCAATGTGTTTCTAGCATCACTGCACATTCTAATGCGCCCAATAACAAGTTCAAATTCATATCTCTACTTGTCTGTTACTGGCCAGGCATTAAGCTTAGTACTCGTCTATGAAACAAATGAAATGGGGAGACATGTTTATTTTGTGAGCAAAGTGTTCATGGGAATTGAGGGTCGTTATCATAAGATAGATAGGCTCATGTTAGCAGTAGTGGTGACCACAAGAAAGCTCAAGTCTTATTTTTAAGAACATCAGATATTGGTAAAAACATACTATCTTGTATGCTTGGTCCTAAAAAAGCCATATATGCCTAGAAGAATGGTATCTTGGGCAGACTAGCTGTATGAATACGAAATACAACTCATTTCCATGAGGATCATTAAATCACAGGTCCTGGCATATTTTCCAGTACAATTTAGCATGTCAATTGGCAAGGAGGTTTCCCTTACCTGGATCTTTTTGGTGGATAGAGCCTCTAACGTTAAAGGGAGTTTCGTTGGGATAGTGGGAGAATGACTACATCATATATTTATCGAGTAGTCATTAATGTATGAATTCAAGGCTACCAATAATCATGCCGAATAAGAAGCTCCAATCATCTGTATGTCCCTCTCCCTTGAAGAAACCTCAATCCTTATTTTCAAAGACATCAGATATTGGTAAAATAGACTATCATGTACACCAGATCCTCAAGAAGTCGGATCTGGCTAGAAGAATGGTATCTTGGGCGGTGGAGTTGTTTAAATACAACATCCAGCTCATTCCTAAAAGAAGCATTAAATCACAAGTCTTGGCATATTTTCCAATACAGTTCATCATACCAATTGGCGATAAGGTTTCCCCTCACCTGGATCTTTTTAATGGACATAACTGAAGGTGAGAAAAACAAGAAAGGGGGGTTTGAATTGTTTTGGAAAATAAGCGTTTTTGCAGAATAAGAACACACAAGATTTTATACTGATTCGCTTATAACACAAAGCTACTCCAGTCCACCCGGCCAAGGTGATTTTGCCTTCAAAAAGGACTTAATCCACTAATCTTTAAAGATTATTACAACCAACGTCTAAGAGAAAGATCTCTTAGTCCTCCCAAGTATACAGACTACGCAGAGTCACTTGAGGAACAAAATCAATTTAACAAAAGGGAGTTGTAATCTAAAGTGCTTCTAAGATTAAGCAAGTATTACAGGTGTGTTCAGGTGTGTCTCTCAATGAAGTATGTCGTCCTTTATATAGTGGTGAAAGGACCGTTGTAGTGATGGCAGAATATTTGTCTTTGATGAGAGTTTAATGCCATTACTTCTGTGTTTCTTGCCATAACCAATTTGTCTCCATGAATAACTTCTTTCCAAATATACTTTCTTTCCATTTGAAGTTGTTGTTTTCGTTACTCTTTCTGGATTAGGAGATCCTTCGTCAGAATCTACGTTATCTCTGTCAATCTGAGATTATGTCGAAGTAACATCAGAGCTTATGATATTCCTGGTCTTTTAGATCATCAGAGTTGATTCCAAAGGCAGTTTAGAGCTTCTGGTACTCTGCTATGTTGTTTTACTCAGAGTCAGAACTTCTAGAGCGCGCTTCTTCTTCAGATGCTTCTGATCTTCTGGTACCTTGTATCTGATCCGATTCTATATCTGATAACGCGATCAGATTTCTTTGTTCTTGTTCAGAGTCCTGCACACTGAGAGAAATTTCGTTAGAGTGCCATTTTTGGTTTCACCCTTTGTTATCATCAAAATCCTGGAATCTATTGTAGAACTAATTTTGTTCTTACAATTTCCCCCTTTTTGATGATGACAAAACAAACTTAATTAATAGATGAAACATTCAGAGATAAGAATTTATCAGATCGGATGGAAGTAAGCTCCCCCTGAGATAAGCCTGGGAGTACAGAAGTTCTTACCAGAGCTTCCATGCAATGATGTTTCCATATACTTTTCTGCAATTTTCTGAGTCAAAGAGGGTTAGATGGATTTTTATTGAATAATATGTTTGCAGAGTACTGAAGGAATTAGATATGTTTTCATCAGAGCTGTTTTGATTTCTCCCCCTTTTTGTCAGAATCAAAAAGACAGCAAAGACAAAAAAAAGAAACAAGCAGAGACAAATAGCAACAAGCAAGAAAGAATCCTAGGTGCCTAAGGGTTGGGAGGAGGAGGCATTCTCTGAAGCAGTTGGGTCAGCAGATTCTGGATGTTGGCGTTGACTGTGTCCTGTTGATCCAATCTGACTCGAACTTCCTTCTGCTCTTTCTGAAGTTCCTCAAGGGTCTTGAGAACCAGAGGGGCAAATGTGGAGGACTCCCCCTGAGTTAGAGCATTCTGTTCTTCAGCACGGAGAGCTTCAGCTTCAGCAGCGGCTTTAGCTTCAGCAGCAGCAGCTTTTGCTTCAGCTTCAGCAGTAGCAGCGTCAGCTAGAGCTTTGGCTTCAGCTTCCTTAACCCTTTGAATTTCTTCTTGTCTTGTTCTTTCTTCTGCTTCCCTTCTGGCTTGCTCCTCAGCTTCTCTGGCTAAGCGCTCCTGTAGTCTTGCCTCAGCGTCTTTGATGAAGTCGTTTCTGACTTGCTTAGAGAGGTTTTTCAGCTTAAAGGCCTCAGAGGTCATCCAGCCAATAACTCTGTTCCAGTGTGTCCTAACAGACGAAGGATCATCACTGATGCCAGAGTTGATGATCAGAGACTTGACCTTGTCAACTGATGCTCCTGCAAACAACATAATTGCTTCCTCTAGGGTTGGCAGGGAGTTTTGTGGTTCAGATGGTATAGGTGAAGAAATGAGAGGGCTTAGGTTGAGAGTTTATGGTTCAGCGGAAGTGTTTGGTGGAGGTATTTCAGAAGTGTTTAGGTCAGAGGGTTGAGTTGGTTGTTCTGTGGGTGGTGAGGTTACTTCAGATTCAGGTGGGTTTTGTTGTGGTTGTTGTGAGGCAAGGTTCTGAGTCTGAAGTTGGGCTAGATTGGGAGAAGGAGGGTCAGAGAATTCTGTGTCAGATGAGATGACGAAGTAAGGGGGTGATTCTGGGGAAGAAGTTGATGAGGTGGTTTTATTCATCCTTTCAGCTTCAGATAGGGGTAAGGAGGTAGTGGTAAGGTTGAATTTTAGGAGTGGGAGTGGTTGCGATGTTCTGGTGGTTGAAGGAGGGGTTTCAAATGGAATGTATAGAGGTGTTGGTTGAGGGATAGAAGAAGCAAGTTGTCGTGTTTGTGTAGAGGGAGCAGGAGAGACAGACTTACCAGAAGGCTCATGTAAAGGTGCTAGAGGTCTTGATCCAGAGGATTCTCCTAGCTTTGCTTTCTTCGCCTGCGATGTCTTCTCAGAGGGACCTCTTTTATGCCTCATGAAGTTTGGAGCTTTATCTGGCAGATCGTTCAAATTGAAGTCTGAGATATCTACTCCTTCATCCTTCAGACCTTGTAGATAGAAGAGGATTGCCTCTTTAGGTTCTTCCTTGGAGAACAAATATAGACCATGGGGAATTTTCCTCTGATCTTTTAAGGCATCCCAAGAGGTGTCCAGAGTAGGTCTAACGTTGACCTTATCCAGAATCCCCATGCTCTTCAAATTCTTGGAGTTCAAAGGCTTTCTAGTGTCGATTGCCATGTCTTCCATGAGCCTGAGCCTTACCAGATGGTCCACGAGACCACTTTCTATCAGTACATTTGAGATGAGTCTTCCCAAGGGGATGTAAGTTCTGGGCTTCATATGATTTTTGGTTTCTCGTACGGAGTCTCTGAGGTACTTGAAGAGAAGTGCTGGGAGGCATAGCTTCAGACCTTTGTGAATACAGTACATAATACATTTCTGATCTGTGTTGATGTAGTCTGAGGAGTTTGACGTTGGGCGATGATGGATGGTACTTAGAATGATCTTCAGCCAATCCCGGAGGTTCTGAAGTAATTCCTTGTTCTTGGAGGGATTTCCTTCTGTGTTTTGCTTGAAGATTGTTGGATTGATTTCTTGAGATATGTATTTTGCCCTGGGATTCATGTTGTAGATTCTTCTGCCTCCATCTTTCTCCATGCTCAGAAGAGCAGCGACGAACTTCTCAGTTATCACCATCTTGACTCCCAGAACATAGGAGACAATGAAATGATCGTCAGCATCAGCAAATCTCCAGAATTCTTTCACAAGATTTGGGTAAACTGGACCATAGAGGCGTTGAAAGTAGTTTCCCCAACCTTGTTTGTGAAGTTCTTCATTGAGGTCTACGCCATTTCTTTTCATATTATCAAAATCCACCAAGGATTCACATAAAAATTCCAGTTTGTCAAAGGGCGTTGCAAGATGAATATGGGGCTCACGATCGAGAATGTGAGGCTCCTTGTAGATTGGTGTTGTAACTACGCCTGTGACCGTTGGAGTAGGGTTGCTTGTGCTTTGAACTTGTTCGCTTGAACCCATTTGCTGAGAGTAGTTGAACACAGCTTGTTGTTGAGCATTCATGATGTTGATGAAGAACTGAGATGAAGATGAAGAACTGCTTGCAGAAATTCCTTGAGAGAACTGAGATGAAGATGAAGAACTGCTTGCAGAAATTCCTTGAGAGAACTGAGGTTTAAAGAGTGCGTGAGAGTGAAATGTGTGCAAAGTGAGAAATGAGTGTTTAAATACCCAAATTAGGGCGCATGCAAAACGACACACAAATCAGAGTTTAGCACAAAAACCAAGTTAGCACGTTTAGAGGGAAAAATGATTATAGCTCATAAATGATGTCTAATCCCAACAATTAGCACACTGCTCGAGGAGATCACAAGAGACTGTTCCTTGATTACTGCTGGACAGCTGTCTAGAAGTTCCAAGGTCAGACGCAAGGCACTCCACGTGTTTTGCTTTATCTGATCTTCAGGAATACCAACGGATTGGTTCCTGGAGATTTCTAACTCAGATAACTTCTAACTTGGTAGAAGTATTAGAGTCAGAGGCAGAATCCATTTGTTTATATCAGAGTCTCATTTAACAACCTCAGAGGCACATTTTATTCAGGGCAGTTTTGAATGTTCAGATTTTCTAAGATAAAGAGGAATCTATCTTCAGCTAAGGGTTTAGTAAAGATATCTGCCCATTGATGATCTATATCAATGAATTTCAATGTTACTATCCCTTTCTGAACATAGTCTTTGATAAAATGATGTTTTATTTCAATGTGCTTAGCTCTGGAGTGTAAAATGGGATTCTTACTTAAACAAATGGCAGCAGTATTATCACAAAAGATAGGAATGTTACTCTCGAAGATTTGCAGATCTTCTAACTGATTCTTCATCCAGAGCATCTGAGTAGTGCACAGTGATGCTGAGATATATTCTGCTTCTGCTGTGGAGAGGGTTATGGTTGATTGTCTTTTGTTGGGCCAGGATATCAGATTGTTTCCCAAGAGCTGACAATTCCCATATGTGCTTTTTCGTTCCAATCTATCTCCTGCGTAATCTGCATCACAATAACCAGAAAGCCTATACTTTGATGTTTTCTCATACATCAGGCCCAGGTTAGGAGTTCCTTTCAGATATTTGAAAATTCTCTTAACTGCAGTTAAGTGAGTTTCTCTGGGATCTGATTGGAATCTGGCACAGAGACAAACACTAAAGAGAATATCAGGTCGAGTAGCAGTCAGATAGAGAAGGGAGCCTATCATACCACGATAGAGCTTCTGACAAACCTTTTTACTGACTTCTTCCTTTTCAAGAATGCAGGTTGGATGCATGGGAGTCTTTGCAGAGTTGCATTCAGCCATGTCAAATTTCTTCAGAACATCTTTTATGTATTTGCTTTGATGAACGTACGTGACTTCTGAAGTTTGGTTAATTTGAATTCCTAGAAAGAACTTTAGTTCTTGCATTAAGCTCATTTCAAATTCTGCCTGCATTAACTCAGAGAATTCTTGACATACAGAGGCATTAGATGAACCAAAAATGATATCATCAATGTATATCTGGCATATCATGAGATCATTGTTAAGGTTTTTACAGAAGAGTGTGGAGTCAACTTTCCCTCTGATAAAATTATGTTCCAGAAGAAAATTACTTAATCGTTCATACCAAGCTCTGGGAGCTTGTTTAAGTCCATATAAATATTTTTTAAGTTTAAAAACATGTTCTGGATAATTTGGATTTTCAAAACCTGGAGGTTGGTTGACATACACTTCTTCTGATATATAACCATTAAGGAATGCGCTCTTGACATCCATTTGATACAATTTGATAGAGTGATCTATAGCGAATGATACAAGTAGGCGAATAGATTCTAACCTGGCGATTGGAGCAAAGGTTTCATTGTAGTCAATACCTTCTTGTTGACTGTAACCTTGAGCCACATTCGAGCTTTGTTTCTGACGACTTCTTCTTTCTCATTCAGCTTGTTTCTGAACACCCATCTAGTTCCGATAACGTGAGTGCCTCTGGGCTTAGGAACAAGATCCCAGACATCGTTCTTTGTGAATTGATCTAGTTCTTCTTGCATGGCTAGAACCCAGTCGTTGTCTTGAAGTGCCTCATCACAGGACGTAGGTTCGATCAGAGATACTAGTCCTAGAGGAGTTTCTTCAGAGGTCTTGAAGGTAGACCTGGTTCTGACAGGTTCGTCCTTGTTACCCATAATCAACTCTTCAGATATGTTGAGGCGACTTTTAGCTTTCTTTGGGATTGATGGGCAGTTAATTTCTTCAGGAGTTTGAATGGCAGTTGCTTCTGGAGCTTTAGTCTTCTTCTCAAATCCTGCAAGAGTGATTTCCAAATCTACAAAATTCTCAACTAGCTTTGACTTTTCAGGGTCAAGCTTATCGTCAAATCTGACATGAATTGATTCTTCCACAATTTTGGTTTCTGTATTGTATGCTCTGTAGCCTTTAGAGCGTTCTGAGTATCCTAACATAATACTTTTCTGTGCTTTGGAATCAAACTTGTTCAGATGTTCTTTAGTGTTTAAAATAAAGCAGGAACATCCAAAAGGATGAAAATATGAAATGTTTGGTTTTCTTCCTTTACACAGTTCATAGGGAGTCTTTTCCAGAATAGGTCTTATGGAGATTCTATTCTGAATATAACACGCTGTATTTAAAGCTTCGGCCCAAAAGTGATTAGCCATATTAGTTTCATTTATCATAGTTCTGGCCATCTCTTGGAGTGTCCTATTCTTCCTCTCTACGACTCCATTTTGTTGTGGAGTTCTAGAGCAGGAGAAATCATGGGATATTCCATTAGAGTCAAATAATTCCTCAAAAAATTTGTTTTCAAATTCCCCACCATGATCACTTCTGACTCTTACAATTTTAGAGTCAAATTCTTTTTGCACTTTGGAACAGAAGCTAGTGAATACAGAGTGAGACTCACTCTTGTGCTTTAGGAATTTCACCCATGTCCAGCGACTGAAATCATCAACAATGACTAGTCCATACTTCTTTCCATTGACTGATGCTGTTTTCACAGGACCAAATAAATCAATGTGAAGAAGTTCCAGAGGCTTAGAGGTAGTAACAATAGTTTTCTTTTTGAAAGATGTTTTTGAAAATTTTCCTTTCTGACATGCTTCACATAGAGCATCTGAAGAGAACTTCAGCTTAGGTAGGCCTCTGACTAGCTCGAGTTTATTTAGCTGGGATAATTTCCTCATGCTAATGTGGCCCAAACGTCTATGTCATACCCATTGCTCTTCATGAACAGATATCAGACATTTCACATTTTGTTCTTTTAAATCAGAAAGATTTATTTTATAAATATTGTTTTTCCTCTTGCCTGTGAATAGGACAGAACCATTGTTTTGATTTATGGCTTTACATGTTTTTTGATTAAAGATTACATCATAACCGTTATCACTTAATTGACTTATAGACAACAAGTTATGCATTAATCCGTCTACGTAAAGGACATCAGATATAGAGGGAAGAGTACCATTACCAATAGTTCCGGAGCCTCTGATCCTTCCTTTCTGATCTCCTCTGAAGCCTACGAATCCAGCATCTTTAAGTTCCAGGCTTTGGAACATAGACTTTCTTCACGTCATGTGTCGCGAGCATCCAGAGTCCAGGTACCATGACTGGTGTTTGAACTTTGCTGCATAAGATATCTGCAACATAAACAATCTTATCCTTTGGTACCCAAAGTCTTTTGGGTCCTTTATGATTAGTTTTCCCAGAGTTTCTTATCACTTTGGGTTTTCTAGCATTATCAAATTTTTGCTCTTGTGTGTGTGTGTAGTGATATGAAAATGGAGATTTAGGTTGGTCACTAGTAGAAGTTTTATCTTCTTTAGGATCATACCCAATTCCTTTTCTATTGTTCTGACTGACTCCATAAATCATGGATGCCATTACACTCCTTCCTATCCCATTTTTCAGAAACTTTTGAAAGGCTTTTTTGTATTTATAAATTATCGTGTTTGAAGTCTGTGGAGCTTGAGATAACGCTTCTTCCAGTTTTAAACAATTTTTCTTTGTTGCATCTCTTAGTGATGTCAAAACTTTGTTTTCATCTTTTAGTTCTAGAATTGTTGTCTCAAGTTTACCACATTCTTCAAATTTTTCTTCAAGACAGCCTTTTATTGCTTTAAATTTTTGTTTTAGTTTCTGATATGAGCTAAGAGTTTCAGACAAACATGATTCTAGGTCAGATCGAGAGAGTTCAGAAAATACCTCTTCTGATTTAGATTCTTCATCTGAGGTGTTCCTGGATGTGGTAGCCATGAACGCCACATTGGCCTGTTCATCAAAGTCAGATTCTGATGAATCAGATTCGCTATCATCCCAGGTAGCCATCAATCCCTTCTTGGTTCTGAGGGAATTTTTCTTGAAGCTCTCTTTTCTAGAACTGTCTTTCTTTAACTTGGGACATTCATTCCTGTAGTGACCTGTTTCTTTACATTCATAACAAGTAACATCTTTGTTAGTTTTACCTTTTGAGGTTGATTCTGATCGATCCCCTCTGGGTCTTGGTCTCCTGAAGTTATTATTCCTCTTTTTCCAGAGTTGTTTAACTCTTCTAGTCAGGAGGGACAATTCTTCTTCATCATCAGAATCTTCCTGTTCAGAGTCATCAGCATCTTCTGTTTCGACCTGGAAGGCTTTATTTCTGTCAGACTTGCGCTTTTCAGACCTGGACTTTAATGCTACAGACTTGTTCTTCTTCTGAGGCTCATCTTCCTCCAATTCTATCTCATGACTTCTGAGTAAACTGATAAGCTCTTCAAGACTGATGTTGTTCAGATCCTTTCAAAGCTTTAAGGAAGTGACCATGGGTCTCCACTTCTTTAGCAAGCTTCTGACTATCTTTTTGACATGGTCTGCAGTTGTGTATCCTTTGTCTAGTACTTTGAGACCTGCAATAAGAGTTTGGAATCTAGAGAACATTACCTCTATAGCTTCGTCATCCTCCATTTTGAAGGCTTCATATTTCTGGATTAGAGCCAAAGCCTTTGTTTCTTTGACCTGAGAGTTTCCTTCATGAGTCATCCTCAGGGAGTCGAGTATATCTTTAGTTGTTTCCCTGTTGGTGATTTTTTCATACTCGTTGTAAGATATGGCATTGAGAAGTATCGTTCTGGCTTTGTAATGATTTTTGAATTCGCGCTTCTGATCATCTGACATCTTACTTCTGGGAACTTCAACTCCAGCATCTGTTACAGGAGGTTTGTATCCATCTGTGATAATGTCCCAGAGATCAGCGTCATAGCCTAGAAAGGAACTTTCAATTCTATCTTTCCAGTAATCGAATTTCTCTCCATCTCAAAGACAGGAGGCTTAGCATTGTAACTGTCTCTTTCATTTGTGTGGGCCATAGTTTTTCTCGTTCTGGATCTCTCTACACGGTTAAGTGTTTGATTAGAAAATCAATAACAGAGCCGAAGCTCTGATACTAATTGAAGGTGAGAAAAACAAGAAAGGGGGGTTTGAATTGTTTTGGAAAATAAGCGTTTTTGCAGAATAAGAACACACAGGATTTTATACTGGTTCGCTTATAACACAAAGTTACTCCAGTCCACCCGACCAAGGTGATTTCGCCTTCAAAAAGGACTTAATCCACTAATCTTGAAAGATTATTACAACCAATGTCTAAGAGAAAGATCTCTTAGTCCTCCCAAGTATACAGACTACGCAGAGTCACTTGAGGAACAAAATCAATTTAACAAAAGGGAGTTGTAATCTAAAGTGCTTCTAAGATTAAGCAAGTATTACAGCAAATAGAGCAAGCTAGTGATTTCACGTATGAGCAACAACTCGTGAAAGACTAAGAGAGAGAGTAGAGTTTTTCTGTGTGTTCAGGTGTGTCTCTCAATGAAGTATGTCGTCCTTTATATAGTGGTGAAAGGACCGTTGTAGTGATGGCAGAATATTTGTCTTTGATGAGAGTTTAATGCCATTACTTCTGTGTTTCTTGCCATAACCAATTTGTCTCCCTAAATAACTTCTTTCCAAATATACTTTCTTTCCATTTGAAGTTGTTGTTTCCGTTATTCTTTCTGGATTAGGAGATCCTTCGTCAGAATCTACGTTATCTCTGTCAATCTGAGATTGTGTTGAAGTAACATCAGAGCTTCTGATTATCCTGGTCTTTTAGATCATCAGAGTTGATTCCAAAGGCAGATTAGAGCTTCTGGTATTCTGCTATGCTGTTTTACTCAGATTCAGAACTTCTAGAGCGCGCTTCTTCTTCAAATGCTTCTGATCTTCTGGTACCTTGTATCTGATCCGATTCTGTATCTGATAAAGCGATCAGATTCCTTTGTTCTTGTTCAGAGTCCTGCACACTGAGAGAAATTTCGTTAGAGTGCCATTTTTGGTTTCATCCTTTGTTATCATCAAAATCCTGGAATCTATTGTAGAACTAATTTTGTTCTTACAATAACATCTAACATTAAAGGGAGTGGCATTGGGATAGTTCTAGAAGGACAATATGATCAATTATTTGAAAATTCATTAATGTTTTAATTTAAGGCTAGTAATAATTAGCCGAATACGAAGCTCTCCTTACCAGTATGTCCCTCTCCCTAGAAGTAGGTGCATTGACCCTAAAGGCAAAATGTGACTCTCATATTTTTACGAAGCAAGTCTCTAGCAAGTACCATCAAAGGAACAACAACTCATCAAATGTTAAAGAAATTTTGTGACTTGCCTGAGCGTTTCAAACTATTTGAGATAAAGTATATGCCCTGAGTACTAAAACTTAAGGCAAACATGTTGTCCACGCTGGGTAGTTCGAAGAAAGCAGGGTTCAGCTGCACTATAATACAAAAAACATGCTTCATCCCTAGGATAGAGGTAGATGATGAAGTCGTCATTGATCTCGCCATGACTAGAGGCTGGATAATACTTATAATCCATTATCTACACTCAGGTGAATTACCACAAGGCGAGTTATAAGCAAATTAAATTCACAAATGTGCAGTTAAGTACATCCTTATATCAGGGAAGCTCTACAAAATAGGAAGAATTGCTTCTATGTTAATGTGTTTGAGGGAACACAAAATAAATGTGGTCTTAGCGGAAGTTCACCAACGGGCTTGTGGCAGCCATATTGGTGGGTGAGCCTTTGCGCACAAGATGTTAAGAGCAGGTTACTACTGGCCTTTATTAATGAGAGACAACACGACTTTCATCAAGAAATGTGAGAAATTATAGACACACACTAATCTACACCATGTTTCAGCTAAGCTCCTCCACTCTATGACAACACCTAGGTTGTTCTACTAGTAGGCTGTTAATATTTTGGGACCCTTTCCTTTAGCTCATGGACAACTTAATTTCGTAATCGTGGGAGTATACTAGTTCATGCAATGGATAGAGGTAGAGGTTGTGTACAATATTACGACACAAGGAGATTTCCATTTTAATAGATAGAAGATTATGTGCAGGTTCAGGTTTCTATGAGTTATCGTCTCATACAATGGAACTTAGTTCGCCAGTATTATCGTGATTAATTTATGTAAGGACGTGGGAGTACAAACTGAGTTTGTATCATTTGTTCACCCATGGGAGAACGGACAAGCAAAATAAGATAATAAAGTGATATTGATGGGGATCAAGAATAATTTGGGTGATGCCAAAGGATTTCGGGCCAAGTAGCTGCATGAAGGGCTATGGTCATATCATACTACCCCTCACTCCACCAACAGGGAAACCCCCTTTACCCTAGTGTATGGGGAGGACCCTATGCTTCCTGTTGAATTCGACATGCCATCATGGTGACACTCCCAATTTAATAAGGAAGAAAACAAAGTAGGGTTAATATGTGTCGTCGGCTAAATTGATGAAACAAGAGATGTTGCTCACATCAGAGAGTTCTCCGCTAAATAAAGAGGGGCCAGAAAGCATAAATCCAAGGTAGTTCGAAGAGAGATGTAGTAAAGCAATTTAGTTCTATGAAAAGATGTAGTACCTATTCAATAGGGAAAGATACAATATAACTGAGAGGGACCAAAACATGTATGTTAGAAGTTTCCTAATAGAGCCTACAAGCTTGAAGAATTGGATGGACTGTTCATTCCCAAAACATGTAACTCAACCAATTTGAGATATTATCGTAGTTGATTGGTAGGAGGGCGAGTTGCATATTTACGAAAAATCTTGTAAAAAACATTGACATTTGTAACAAGTTAATGTGGTTTGAATCTCAAATTACATTGATGGGCTTCCACGAGAAGATCATTTATGTCCTACAGGGTAATTACATTGTTGGACTTCCACCCTATGGGGTAATTACATTGTTGGACTCTCACATGAAGGTCCTTTACATCCTACGGGGTAATTACATTGTTGGACTTTTACAGGAAGACCCTTTCCACTATAAGAGGTAATTACATTGTCATACTTCCACATGAATATCCTTTCCTCCCTATGGGTAATATCATTGTTGAACTTCTAGAGGAAGATCCTTTCCGCCTTATGGGATAATTACATTGTTGGGTTTCTACAAGAAAATCATAACCATCACGATCAACTACACAAAAAAGATAATTTAAAACCTCAAGTAAAACTCGACTTAAGTCTCATAAGTAAGACTTAATTAAGTGTCTCTAGAGGGTCTCAACTAAGTCTCATCCGGAAGACTCAATAAAAGTCACACAATAGGGACTCAACTAAGTCTCGTCAGGAAGACTCAATAAAAGTCTCGTATGAGGGGCTCAAATATCTCTCTACTGAGGGAAGTCTCATTAGGAAGATTCAACTAAATTCTTTCCTAGGGAACTCGATTATGTATCTCCTGAGGGATTTAACAAACCCTTTTTCAGAAGGTTCATCTGAAACTGAAGGAGGAATAAAATCTTCTAATAGACTCATGAGAAAGGTCTCAAGATGAGTCAGGGGTTAAAACACTTCAGCCTCTATGAATCCCCGTGCTTGAGGGACTATGTAGTGGTATAAGTGAAAGAGACCTTAGCGGCGAGGCGAATGCTTACACTTAATCCATCATTCTTCCTAAGTTCCCCTTTCATTAGTTGGAGCACCCCCATTTTGGATAGGGTGTCCCTTTTTTCGGATATGTCACCCATGATCTTGGAGTCTCCACCAATAATGTAAAATCAAGCATATAACGTGTATCAAGTCAACATATATGGTATTGGGGGTCGTGGGATTCAACTACACTTCTTGGATTTTAGGGAATCAACCACACGTCATTGAAGTAGTTACGGTATCCTAGGGAGATTGGGATCTAGGCCCACGGTATTAAAAATACCTTAATATCACAAAAGATTAACCTAATTACAATATAGAAAATATATATAGAGTAGTTTCGCACCTCACATGAGCGAGCTCTCAATACCATAACCTTAAAGTCTCTGATAACCCTTAATAAAAAGGGATTATCATGCATTTGTACTTTTAGCAAGTACAAGTAGTATGGTTAGTAGTGCTATGATCATCAATGCGGATTTGAGGTTGGTTTGTGTGGTCAATAGGTGTGTCAAGCAAATGTTACTGATATGGTCATCATTAGGGATTTAAGGTTTTTGTGTGGTTAGTGGGTACGTTAATCCAAATATCAAAGCATGTTAGTTGTTTCAGGTGTGAATGGAAATTAATTCCATGGTATGGATGGTGATTGGTGTGTGGATTAGTATGGAAGGATGTGTTCATGAAAGGATACATTTCTAGAAACAAATACTACTTTGAGGCTAATGTTGAGGAGAACATTTCCTTTCATTCTAGGTTTGTATCCTAAGAATATGCAATTTTTTGCTTTGTGATCAAGCTTTGTTATGTGGGCTTGAAGAGTAGATGCATAACACAGTGAACCAAAAACCTTGAAGGAATCAGTGTTTGGTATTTTGGTATGCATGATTTGGTTAAGTGGTTTATGTTGTAGAATGGGAGTATGAACTTTGTTAATGATGAATGTGGAAAATTGGATGGCATATGAACAATATGGTTTGGGAAATTTGGACTGATAAAAAATAGTTGTGCCAACATTTAGTAAGTTTGGTGTTTTCTTTCAAGTCTCCCATTTTTTAGGGAGTTTCAACATAAGACATTTGGTGAACCATTCCTCTAGCTGCATAAAACTAATTTAGCATGAATTCAGGTACATTGTTTGACCTAACAACTTTTGGTGTTATGTTGAGTTGATTAGTGATCATGGTTATGAAGTTGTGGACATATTTGGAGACCTAGGATTTGAGTTTGAGTAAAATGATCCATACAAATCATGTATGATCATCTAGGATGGTTAAGAAATATTTGTGATCATTCACTGATGGAATGGCTAAGCGTCCCCAAATATCAAAATGGTAGTAGATTTATATAATTGATTTCTTCTTGAATGTTAACTGATTAAATAAATTGATAGATGGTAAAGGATCCATAACAAATACTCGAGTTTTAACAACAAAAAAGGTATCATTCAAGCCACTTAGAAATTGAATAGCTTAATCTTCAAGTTTATATTCTTGAAAAAGTTATATATCAGCACATATACACTTGTGAATGCAAGTACACGTTGGTAATGGACGATGAGAGTTAAGTTCTTCCCATAGACCTTTATGTTCAAGAAAGTATTCCATGATTTATCCTGAATTCTGTTTGAGATCAGCAACGGAGCCATATAGAAGTAAGTGTGGGTTAGTGTACCCACTCTCTTTTAATACTTGTTTATAATTGTTTATAATTAGTACTATTTTTTCATTGATACATACATTTTAATTAAAGAAAGTATTCCATGATTTATCCTGAATTCTGTTTGAGATCAGGAATGGAGCCATATAGAAGTAAGTGTGGGTTAGTGTCCCCACTGTCTTTTAATACTTGTTTATAATTGTTTATAATTAGTACTATTTTTTCATTGATACATACATTTTAATTAAAACATATAAATATTATTTTAAAGATTAATTGTTATGCATTGTCAATGTAAAAAGTTTTACACCGTCAATGCATCACAATCATCCGTTTGTATTACTTTTTAAATGTTTAAAATAAAAGTCAAACTTTTCAAATAAATCAATGGTTGTGATTAACTGATAGTGTAAAAAAAATTTACACTGTCAGTGTATATCAATTAAATTCATTATTTTATATTAAATCCAAGTTTAATTAATCTAAAATAAAGACTATTACGCGATCCATTTAGTAAAAATGACACAATTTTTCACATCTCTTTAGTATTGTTTTGTAGTTCTCTTTAATTATATAATAATAATAATAATATATTTTATTTTATTAAAATTTAAAAGTGTAAAATTATAACAATATCAATTTTTTTATATAAAGTTTAAAATTTACATATTGTCATGAGTTATATTTAAAATTGCTAAAATTTTAATTGTTGATAATTTTTGCAAATAAATATATATTCAAAATTTAATGTGGAATTTTGTCTCAAAATATTATATTTTCATTTTTTTTAATCTCAAAATAATTATAATTTTTGAGTATTAATATAATATATATTTATTATTATATTTTTATTTATTAAATTTTATTTTACATATGTTAATTATAATTACAAATATATTTTTTGATAAATAATATTAATTTTATTATTAAATATAATTATTTTATAAAAAGTTACACAAAATTTAAATATAAAAAATATTTATATAAATTGTTCCCTCTATTAGAAAGTTCTGACTCCGTCGGTGTTTGAGATTGTTGATTGATGAACGAAGAATTGAAATTCTGACACCATCAACTTTTGAAAAATGCATTTCAGGAAAACAATAGTTGAGGCAATATGATGAGAGACAAAGTTGATTATCCATGAATGTATGAGATGATTACATCGTTCTGATTCAGCATGAATGAGATTATCCATTACAGGAATTTGGATGGTTCATTTCAACTTTTTCTTGGCTCCCAAGGGCTCCAATCTAATATAAGGAATCTGAAGTGGTATTATTTATGTTAAGACCTTCATTGGGATGAACATAATATGTTGATCCATAATTGATTTGTTGTGGTGGTGGTGCTACGCGCAGAGGAGTAAGCTACTGCAAAGTGATTTGCAGATCAAGAAAATTGAATTCAATGAACAATGAAGAAAGATAAGATAATGAAATTAATTGGATTTTCCTAATATCATATTAAGAAATCAAAATTGAAGTTGTTAATGGAAGAATTCTCAATAATTTGTATTAATAACAATGATCTAATATATACAAATTTGGTTGATTCCACCACAATCTGTCGTAACTATGCTACACTCTATGATTTCTTAAGTGCTAAGTAATTAACTCAACTAACCGAATCCTAATCAAATTTTACAATTATTTAACTAGTTGTAACTGTCAAAACAACCTCATTGGCTTTGCCACTTTGTTGTGCAACATGTTTCAATGCTTCAATAGTGCATCTAGAGGATCCTCTTGCCTCTCTACTAGTGGTGAGACTAAAAGAAGTTTTAGACGCTCTTTATGATTTTTTTTACTAATTATTTTGGTGTCTCTATGTTAAATTAAACGTTGTAACTTTTGTTTTTTGAATTTTTTATGACAATGGTTAGTTTAATTAAATTTTAATTGAAAAATGATTATATGCTTGTTTAACAAACATTTTGGAATTTAAGAGCGGTATCTTGGAAGCTTCAAACTATATATATACTCCCTCCGTTCCTTTTTAAGCGTTATTTTTTGACTTTTTGCACATACCAAAAATGTTAATCATTATTGTTACTTTTTAAACAATAATTCTCCTTTTACCTATAATACCCTTAATTATATATTACATTAATTTTACTTTTTCTCTCTCTCTATAATAATTACATAGGGGTAATTTTGACAAAGATACATTTAATACTACCTTGAAATTTGCAAGTGACACTTAAAAAGAAACAAAAATTTATCAAAAAAATGACACTTAAAAAGGAACGAAGGGAATATATATATATATATATATATATATATATATATATATATATATATATATATATATATATATATATAAAACACAATTCTCTAGGAACAAATGTTAATTTTCTTCTTTAAAATTTCCTTAAACTTTTTTTGTTATGTCTACGCTACACTATTTGTTTTTCTTCGTTAAATTTTATCCAACTAAATTTTTCTATAAAGTTTTTAATAAGGTAATTATATTAATATTGTTACAAATTAGTAATAATTGAAAATGCATACTTTATAGGATCTTATTTTTATTAGTCTAGATCAAATGTTTCATAAATCTCGGACACAGTATGAACATAGGCCTGCAAATTGCAAAAGAAATATGCACAACAGGTTGGTCATGAACAAAGGTGATACACCTTTAACAGTTTAGTATCTACACACAAAGCTCTCATTAACAAATAATGGAGGATTATTTCTTTGAGTCATACCCTAATTTTTGACTTTAAGATTCCACCATCATTTGTATCATTTGCATGACATCTAGTATTTTTGCATTACTAACCTATTAAAAATACAAAAAAAAAATCTACTTTGTTTGTCTTAAGTTAGGGTTTTGCACCAAAAACTTTCAAAGATTGATCAATCAAGACTTGGCATGAGTTTCAATACTTCAAAATCCCCGTCCTTTCCAAGTGATCAAGTGACTTCCATCAATAAGAATCAAGTTCAAGATCATTCCATCTAAAATTCATCAAGGACAGAGTTCATCTGATACCCTCAACTAGGGTTTTGACTCAAAGTCAATTGGTTGACTTTTTAGCCAATGCATGATCCCAAAGGTTGAAATATGGTTTATAGACTTCAAATACATCATAAATGATTCATTCACATCATCCAATGTGCCCAAGAGATCTCATTCATTAAAGATTACAAGAATTGAATTCATCTGATACAAAGTCAACTGAGGCAAAGTCAATGTTTGACTTTTGAAATTTTCGGTCAACCATGGACTTCTCAACTCAAGGATCATGAAAATATGGTTTATGGATGCATTTGATCAAGAGAAAACAAGAAATTATAGATTACTTGCAAAAAGGGCAAGATTTGGTTTTGTAAATTTTTCCAAGTTATGAAAAAAATACATGTTCAAGTATCCAATTTTCCAAGGCCATAACTTGTGATTCAAGCCACCATTTTCTTTGCTCCAATGATCAAATTAAAATTCTTACTTCATACTTCAACTTTGTACTTGATGATTTATTCCCAAAAAATGCAAGGATTTCAAGTTATGAAGTCATGCAGTTAGTACCATAAAATTGAAACACTTAGAAAAAATTCAACCAAATCTGCCTTCAAAAAGTGACTTATTTGATCATCATTTTTTACCATTATCCGCATAAATTCAAGGAAAACTTCCAACATTAAAGTTTTAGTGGATGATCATAGCTTTCCAAAAAGTTCAGGTGCATGAATTTATCGTATTTTAGCTAGGAGTTTCGAAGAGATGAAGTTGGTTCTCCAAATCTAAATTTTGGGTCATTTTCATGGCAAGTTCATCATGCATCCTTAAGTCAAAGCTACATAATCTTACTTTGTAGACTATCTTTCTTCTAAATCCCACTATAATCAGAAGATCACACACACTTTTGAGCCATTATCCAAGCAACCAGTAATTACACAATGAATCATTCTATTTTTGGCATAAAGGTTACACTTCCATTTATGTAAAGTGGATTTAACCCAACATTAAGTATCATTGAGCTCTCAAATGACTTTGGTTCTGAGACATACCAACTCTAAACCTCAAGTCAACTCCTACACTTTAGACAAAGCTCAACAAAACACTTCATGCACCTCATGATTTTTCCATGCTTCCCACTTGGTATTTTGTGCAATAACCAACCAAGCAAGTAAACCAGTACAAGTCACAATTACTTTATGATATTTGAAGCTTCTTGAACCCTCAAGGATCACTATAAATAGAGGACAAAGTCTCATCTATCCACACATCAAGCTCACCAAGCAAAACTTCGTTTTTGCAAGCTTTTGACCTTAACCTCCATTTCTCTCATCTTGCTCGTGCATTCTGCCAACCAAGTGTTCCAATCACCTTCAGGAAGTTCATAAGTGTTAGGAGAAGCATCAAACAGTAGCTGGAAGTGGTATTGAAGAGGCATTGGACCTTGCTCCAATAGGTATATTCTTGCACTTTGAAATTCACTATACATGCATCATTTTCATGTGATTTCTGAAGCAAATATGTAGAATTTATTGTGTTAAGATTAATCATTAACTCACATGCCATTTATCTTGCTGTTTATGGGAATTTAAGTTGTATGAAACCTAAATTTCAGTTCTGGTTTTGGCCTTTGTGCATCTTCATCTTTGAGTATTAGAAAAAATCTATCGTACCATTGTGTTCCTTACATTTTTCTAAGCAATTTTGATCTTTATTTCATAAAAAATGATTGAGAAATGAGAGAGATATGATTGATCGAAGATTTAAAAAATAATGAAAGAAAAAAAAACGAAAATAAGAAACTAGAGGTTGAAGAAGATGCTGACATGGCATGGAAAAGTCAAACCAAACGCGTTTTTATGATATATATATATATATATATATATATATATATATATATATATATATATATATATATATATATATATATATATATATATATATATATATATATATATATATATATATATATATATATATATATATATATATATATATATATATATATATATATATATATATATATATATAATTCTTTATGTTATAATGAATGTATAACCACCTCAGTGGTAGAAGCACGCTCCCTAAGTCACTTACAACCAAAAGGTCTGGGGTGAGAGGGATTCCAAGTGTAATGTTTATTTTTTTTCTCACTTTTTAAATGTTTATTTTTTTTCATAACTTCATGTCTCTTAACATTTTTGACCCATTCTTTTTGCCATGTGTTCATGAGAATGTCTATTTTAAGAATCCACACAAAAATCCCAAAAAATAATATATTTTAACCATATTTATTAGGTAGAAAACTAATGCATTTTATGTTGTTTTTAGGCCTTTTAATGGATTTTCTTTTATTGTTTCCTTGTTCTAAGTGATCATAGATGTTTGTGTAACCAATGTATATTTGTTTAGGTCTTTTTTGATGTTGGTAGCATTTTGTTTGCTTAAACATTATCATATTTTGGAAATTATACCATGATTAAAAATGGTCTTGTTTTAAAATATTAGTGATTGATTATTTAAATGAAATTTAGGGTTTTGTTTAGATGAATCTTTTGAAGCATATTGATGCATGATTAGGGTTTCCACTTAAGCTTGGTCTTATCATGAACTTTGATTCAAGTTTAATGTTTATTTTGTAAAGACATATAATGTGATGCATGTTTGACCTAAATTGATTCATGTTGTGTTTACCAAATACCAATGAATGTCTTTACCATGTCAAATATGATTTTGTCTTCATCATCAATGTGTTGTGTCTTGTGATGTTATGTGAAACTTCGTCATGTCTTATTTATGTTTATCTCAATGCGTAAACACCATGATCAATATTGTCATCCATACCTCACTCACCTTGTGATTGCCATTGTATTTAGCCATATTTTGTGCCTTAATGCATGTTCAACCTTTGTATTGTTTATATCCAAGGGAAAGGAATCATGACATTCTTGTCATTTTGCATATGTGTTTTCATCTTCATCCTATACAACTTTGCTTCCCCTTATTGCAAAACTTCTAGATAAAATCTTAGGTTCCTCTCAATGTAAAGCTTAGGATTATATCTATCTATCTCCTTCTTATAACCACTTTCATAATAAACTTTGACTTAGGTCACTATTTTTCCTTTTATTTCTTAATCAAATGCTTCAAAAGACTTAAGCATATTCAAATATATTTTCATTAAGACCTAAAAAAATAACTTAATTCAAACCTTTTGCCACTTTGGATTTTCCATGTTTAAAACCTTTTCATAAAAGGATTAGACATGAGTCATCCCTAGTTGAGATTTAAATCTCCTACCCCATAATATTGTTGAGATTGATATTGATTATTTTTCATTTGGAAGAGGTATGTGGCATACTTGTTGATTATATATCCAAGTGAGAGCCATTCTTTCAATTTGAAGCAAAGATCTATCTTCCACATGTTTGTGGTGGTTTAAAAGTGAGTTTTCTCCTTAAGATGACAATTTGTCTCTTTCTCATAAAATCAACCCCAATAAATCCCTTCTTACTTTTAAACCCGAACTACGGGGTTTTGATCCTTCATGGGTACGTAGGCATAAGACTCAATGTCTTTCCAAATCATCAAACAATAAAAAGGGGTTATTTTTCTCATCTTCCCAATCAAATAGAAAACAATTTTAAACCAAACACATATATTTAAAAGGTTCCTGTAGAGTACTACAGATGATTAGGGTGCTAATACCTTTCATTTTCATAACACAACCACATGTCTTGAAGACCAAGGTTGAAGGTGGAGTTCTCAACACCCTGGTACAATTTTATGATCCACTCTACCATTGCTTCACATTTCCAGACTACCAGCTTATGCCTACTCTAGAAGAATACTCTTATTAGTTTGGTTTACCAGTCTTTAACAAATTACCATCCAGTGGTTCAGAGAAGACCCTTACACCTGCAGCTATTGCATAAGCTCTTCACCTAGAAATGTTTGTTGTGAAGGCCAACTTCATTTAAAAAAGGAGGGATTCTAGGTCTAACCTCTAGATTCCTGATGGAGAAAGCCTTTATCTTTGTAGAAGCAGATAGTAAAGGTACCTTTGAAGCCATTTTTGCTCTACTCATTTATGGAATTGTGCTCTTCCAAACATTGATGACTTTGTGGATGTTAATGTTGTACGAATCTTCTTAATTGGTAACCCAGTATCCATATTACTTGGAGATACCTACCATTCTATCCATCATAGGACTAAGAAAGGTGGTGGAACCATTCTTTGTTGTGCACTTCTCCTATATAAGTGGTTTATTTCTCGCTTACTCAGATCCAGGCTCTTCAGGGAGAATCCACAGAAGCTCAGATGGTCTCAGAGGTTCATGTCCATTGATCAAGAGAATATACATTGGTATGATCCCTCCTATGATGTTAGAGTAATCATTGACAGTTGTGGTGAATTTCCTAATGTACCTTTCCTTGGTATACGTGGGGGAATTAACTACAACCCCGTCATTTTCAGACGCCAGTTAGGATATCCTATGGCAGATAAACCTGATAACCTTTTGTTGTCAGGTTTCTTTTACCTCAACGAAGAAAAGAGTTCATGTTTGAAGGATAGAATAATACATGCTTGGCGCAACATTCACAAGAAAGGAAAAGGCTGATTAGGAAGAAAGAATTATGTTGCTTTTGAACCCTACACCCAATGGGTTTGTGCTAGAGCCAGTGAAATTAAGATGCCCTATGCTCCTGAGAAGCCATCATTCCCTTATGCTATAACATCATCATCCACCATTCCTATTGAGAATAGGGAAGAGTTTCAAGAAGTTTTGGATAGGTTTAAATTGGAAAGAGACACTTGGGAAGGCAAGTACCATGTCTTGAATGATAAGAAGATGAAGATTGAGCAACAGCTAAAGGAGAAGGATGATTTGATTGAGATTCTGGAATAGCAAGCTATGAAGAAACATGAGGAACAAGAAGGTTTACTTCTCTTTAAAGTCCAACCATTTCATGAGTACTCCAGCATACCTCCCACCTCAGGTGCTTGGAAGGGAATCATAGACAAGCTTATGATCGAGAACTCTTAGCTAAAGAGGCAAAAGAGGAAGCATCAGGCAGCAGCAGGACCTTCTACATATGGGATTCCTTAGTACTCATAGACTTTGTAATCCCTCAGTTGTTTAATAAAAAGAGGTTTTTGTTAATCTTATACCAAATTTTGTCTCTATAATATTTGAAATAAATTATTGAGTTTCTGAAAAATTAAAACTTATCTTTTGCATCTTCATATCATGCATCATTCAAGCACAAGTTCCTGCATTTCAAGAAACTTACACGTGTCTTCTCCCTTCAATAGTCAAACTGAATCACCAGTACAATACTCGAGACAGTCGTTGGAGAAGGATGAGTCAGCTTGAACAAGAAAATTTAGAGCTCAGGGAGGAAGTAATCACCTTGAAATACAGTTTGGAAAGGCTTACTGCTATGATGGAGACTTTGGTGGCTGCTCAGAATCAGCCATCGAATAATTCTCAAGATCCAGTGTAACGAACAACAATCTCTGAGAACGTCTCGACGCCCATTCCAATGGCGCCCGTCAATGATCAACAATATCACATGCCACCCGGTTTTCCTTTGGGACATGCCTCGCGGTTATATGCCAACTGGATACTGCTCTTAAAACGCTGAAGCTCCAGTAGTGACTTCTGTGATGTTTGTACCTCTTCTTGTGGTGCATGTGACTCCTTATAATGAAGAAAAAATTTATCACGCTACTCCAAGCGAAGTTGTGGGAGTAGATGAAAGGTTAGAAGTATTTCAAGATCAGCTTTTAGAAATGCAAAGGGAAATCAACGCTCTTCGAGGTAAGGATATTTTTGGCAAGACCGCTTTCGAACTTTGCTTGGTTCCTAATGTTCAAATTCCGCCCAAATTCAAAGTACCAAACTTCGAGAAATACAAAGGAAATTCATGTCCTCAAAGTCATTTGGTGATGTATTCTAGGAAGATATCCACTCAAACTAACAACCATCAACTTTTGATCCACTACTTTCAAGACAGTTTAACTGGTGCCGCTCTTAAGTGGTACATGGGCTTGGACAACGCGAAGATACATACCTTTAACGACCTTGGTGAAGCTTTTGTTAGTCAATACAAATATAATATAGATATGGCTCCAGACAAAGATTAACTTCAGGCCATATCTCAGAAAGACAAAGAGAGTTTCAAGGAATATGCTCAAAGGTGGCGTGAAATTGTTGCATAGATTATCCCTCCACTTGAAGAGAAAGAGATGACTAAAATCTTTTTGAAAACTCTGAGTTCATTCTACTATGACCGCATGATCTCCAGCGCACCTAGTGATTTCACCGAGATGGTAAACATGGGCATGCAACTTGAGGAAACAGTCCGAGAGGGACGTTTGACTAAGGAAGTCGGCGCTTCTAGTCATGTTAAGAAATTCTCCAGTAATTTCTCCAAGAAGAAAGAATCGAATGTTAGTGTTGTTTCATATGGCTGACAAAGAAAAAAGTATCAACATGTTACAACCGTTTCACCAATAATTAGTCCACCAATGGTAGAGCCAATTTATCAACCACGGTTCTCGCGTCAACATCAACAACAGTATCCTCAACAGCATCAACAACAACAACATGTTCATCAACAACCATCAAATCAACAACATCAACAACCTCCATAACAGGCCCTCTCTCAATTCAACAATCAAAATCGTATTCAAAAAAGGCCACAGTTTGATCCTATTCCAATGTCCTATGCAGAATTGTTTCCTGCATTGCTAGCTAAAAATCATGTCTATACAAGGTCTCCACCACCTGTGCCAAAGGACCTTCCCTATTGGTATAAGGCAAATCAATTTTCTGCTTACCATCAAAGGTCACCAGGACATAGCATTGAAAATTGTTTTGGTATAAAGTCAGATGTTCAGAGGCTCATCAAGAGTGATATCCTTTCATTTAAGGACATAAACCCCAATGTTCACGTTAATCCTTTACCACAACATGGTTCATACTCAGTTAACATGGTATATGGTTGCCCAGGCAGTTTCCGGATCTATGATGTACGGTTGTTGGGCGAGAACTTAGTAAAGAAATACGCCAAATATAGCAAGAATGGTTTTATGCCTCCACATGACTACGCCTCTTGTAGGGTTTATTACAGAAACTCTCAAGGATGCCTAACTGTTGTAACGAATCTCTAGGATCAAATGGATCAAGGTTAAATTATAGCCTACCAAGCCAGAGATCATAATCAGGTCAATATGGTCAATAATGACAATGAATTGAATGTCATAGTTCCTCAGTTCAACGACTCTGAGCCTATCCAGATTACTTATGACAGTCAAAAGACTTTTGTGACCCCTCTGGTCATTAGCTTACAAGGCTCGGTTCCCTACCAATATGATAAAGTTGTCCTTACAAGTACAATACTACAATGTATGAGAATGGAAATGATGTTCCTCTACCCTCAATGGTTAATATCATTGATGTAAGCAGGGTCACAAGGAGTGGACGTATATTTGCAAAAAGGATTGAGGATGTCGCAACAGGAAAGCAGGCTCGTGTTGAGATCCCTTTTGAACCGGTTGGCCAATCTGACAGCATGAATCCGAAAAGTAATGGTGATGAGGTGTTGAAGATCAGCAGGAAAAGTGAATACAATATGGTGTAATAATCACTTCACACACTTTCCAAGATATATGTGTTATCTTTGTTGAAGAACTTTGAGACTCACCGTGAAGCTTTGCAGAAAGTCTTAGAACAAGCCTATGTAGACCATGATGTGACGGTCGGACAGTTTGATGGTATTGTCGCTAACATCACGGCCTGCAACAACTTGAGTTTCAGTAATGAAGATCTCCCCAAAGAAGGAAGAAATCATAACATGGTACTAAATATCTCAATCAACTATATGAATGACTCTTTGTCAAGTGTGTTAGTGGATACAGGCTCGTCTCTCAATGTCATGCCGAAGTAGACACTTTCCAGACTTTCTTTTCATGGTGCTCCTATGAAGAATAGCAGGATTATTATCAAATCTTTTGATGGTTCCGGAAAAACAGTCATTGGAGAAGTCGACTTTCCTATGACCATCAGACATCATACTTTCCAGATAACATTCCAGGTGATGGACATAGAAGTTGTGTATAGTTGTTTATTGGGTCGTCCTTGGATTCATGAAGTTGGGCCAGTCACTTCCACTCTAAATCATAAGCTTAAATTTGTGAAGAACGAGAAGCTAGTGACAGTCTATGGAGAGCAAGTACTGGTTGTGAGTCACTTATCATCCTTCTCTTATCATGAACCTGAAGAAGCTATTAGAACTCAATTCCAAGCCCTTTCTTTGATTGACAAAGATGTCAAGAGAGGAGTATATATCTCTTCATTCAAGGATGCACAACGGCTAGTAAATGATGGTATAATTGATGGTTGGGGAACATTTTTGGATCTCCCAGAAAACAAACACCGAGAGGGTTTATGATTTTCTCTTACTTCCAAGAAGATTTCAAAAGGAAGTTGATTTGTCCGTTCAATCAAAAAAACTTTCCATAGTGGAGGGCTCATCAATCCCATTTTCCCAGAAGTTAGTGTCATCACTGAGGGTGATGATTCAACATGGGAACCCTACTGCGACTATCCTGAATATGATCTTGAGGCAGAAGATGCATATGTTCCTTTCTACTTTCCTCATCATAGAGAACTTGAATATATCCATGGGTCAGAAGACGAAGCAGCTCAAGCCAATGCCATTATGGAAGACAATCATAAAGATGTTTCGGCCAACTTCATAGCCCACGGAGTGATTCGCCAAAATTGGATCTCTGTTGATGTTCCTGTTGTTCTTCATATTTCAAAGTAATATTTTGTTTTTTGTTTTCTTTTCAAAAAAATCCTTTCGTTATTCCTAAGGCGAAAGTGACAATGTTTGGGCTTGTGTTTCAAGAATTAAATCAATGAAAATGTTATTTTGTTTCCATGTTACTATTTTTATTATTTTGTTGTTTTTTATGGAAACCAGTAAGCTAAAATAAACAAATAAAAACTTCCATATAGATGCACACAACTTCACACTTTTATTTGTTTCTAAAACAAGCATAAAATCATATGTACAGATTAATTCATGACATACCTATTAAAACCAATGACCATATGCCCTCTTGTAACTTTGAATTCCCTGTGTACGAAGCGGAAGAAGAAGAACAGGAAGACATTTCAGATGAAATCTCTAGACTGCTCGAAAATGAAGAAAATACCATTCATCCATTCAAAGATCTTGTGGAAGTAATCAACTTGGGGTATGAAGAGGATATAAAAGAAGTCAAAGTTGGAGCATTGCTCGCGTCAGAGGTTAAAGAGAGGATGATAGAGCTTCTCCAAGAATATACCGATGTGTTTGCTTGGTCATACCAAGAGATGCCAAGGTTGGACACCGATATTTTGGAGCATCGTTTACCGTTGAGGCCAGAGTGCCCACCGATCAAGCAAAAGTTAAGAAGAACTCTTTCGGACATGGTGATCAAAATAAAAGAGGAAGTGCAAAAGCAGTTGGATGCAGATTTCCTTGTCACATCAGAGTATCCGCAGTGGTTGGCCAACATCGTGCCAGTTCCTAAGAAGGACGGGAAGGTTCGCATGTGCGTTGACTACAGAGATCTAAATAAAGTTAGTCCTAAGGATGACTTTCCTCTGCCACACATTGACATGTTGGTCGACAACACCGCCAAGTTCAAGGTCTTCTCTTTCATGGACGGATTTTCCGGTTACAATTAAATCAAAATGGCGCCCGAAGATATGGAGAAAACAACTTTTATTACACCTTAGGGCACATTTTGCATAAAGAGATTGAAGTCTATGTAGATGACATGATAGTAAAATCAGAGACTGAGGAAAATCATGTTGAGTATATTTCGAAACTGATTCAGCATTTGAGAAAATACAAACTCCGCTTGAACCCAAACAAATGCGCCTTTGGGGTCCGATCAGGAAAGCTCTTAGGCTTCATCGTCAGTCAAAAGGGTATTGAAGTTGATCCCGACAAGTTCATGAAGGTTCATGAAGGTTCCTTTGGTACTCATTCCAATGGACATGCAATGACTAAAAAAATGTTAAGAGGGAGTTACTATTGGCTGACAATGGAAGGTGATTGTTGCAAGTATGTGAAGAAGTGCCACAAATGCCAGATATATGCTGACAAGATGCATGTACCTCCGACTCTTCTCAACATTCTCTCATTTCCATGGCCTTTATCTATGTGGGACATCGACATGATTGGTATGATTGAGCCCAATGCTTCCAATGGACATCGTTTCATTCTGGTAGCTATTGATTATTTCACAAAGTGGGTTGAAGCGACCTCATACGCCAATGTGACCAAGCAGGTTATAGTCAGATTTATCAAGAATCAACTTATTTGTCGTTATGGTGTGCCAAGAATCATCATCATTGATAATGGTTCAAACCTAAATAATAAAATGGTGAAGGAAATATGTGAAGAGTTCAAGATTGAACACCATAATTCCTCTCCATACAGATCCAACATGAACGGTGTTGTTGAAGATGCCAACAAGAACATCAAGAAGATCATTCAGAAGGTGGTAGTGACTTATAAGGACTGGCATGAGATGCTCCCTTTTGCTCTACATGGATATCGTACGTCCGTACGCACTTCAACAAGGGCAACCCCTTTTTCTGTCTATGGCATGGAAGCAGTGCTCCTAATAGAAGTAGAGATCCCGCCAATGCGTGTCTTGATGGAAGCTAATTCATTCGAAGCTAAAAGGTGTCAAAGCAGGTATGACCAACTAAATTTGATTGAAGAAAAGAGGATGACGGCTTTATGCCATGATCAGTTATATCAGCAGAGAATGAAGAAAGAAATTGACAAGAAGGTTTGACCTTACATATTCATAGAAGGTGACCTTGTGCTAAAAAGATTCAATATTTCATATCTGATTCTAGAGGCAGGTGGACTCCTAATTATGATGGCCTATATGTTGTCAAGAAAGCCTTCTCTGGTGGGGCCTTGATTCTTACAAATATGGATGGTGAGAAGCTCCCACGTCCTGTGAATGTTGACGCAATCAAGAAATACTTCGCCTAGAAACATACAAGAACAACTCGCTAAGTCGAAAACCTGAAAAGGCGGCTTAGGCAAAAATGAGCGTCTTGGTGGACTGAAAACCCGAAAGGGCGGTCCAGGCAAAAATTAGAGACATAAACAGAAAATGATTATCCTGGTAGATTGAAAACCTGAAAAGGCAATCTAGGCAAAAACAAATGATTATGTAAAGTAACTGGGTCAGATCAGATTGGATCACTTGAAGCAACGCCTACTTGTCAAAGCTCTTAACTGGATCTTATCAAAAGCCCAAATACATCTGGAATTCAAATTTTTTAGGGAGAATAGTTTAATTGTATTTAAATGTATCATTTTCCCGTATTACCATTTTTCTAACTTTGTAAATATTCATGGGATCACACCATTTGTGGATCACCATTCTATCAATAAAATTCGAGACTTATCCATTTATTGGAAATCCTTATTTTATTTCTGCTCTGCAAAAATATCATTTTTACTTTGATAACGATTCTTGAAATGAATATTTGAACAAATTTGTTTTTTAAAAATAAAATTTTGTTTTCTTTTGATTTTTGAATGCAAAAAAGAACGTCCACAGTTAAATCCCCAAGCGGCGAGTCAGTTCTAAAGTGTTGGATGTTGGAACTCAATGTTCCCCAGTAGAGTGCTAAGCCTGGATTTTCTATCAAGCTTTAAAATAAATAGTCAAGCTTTTTCAGAGATCTTAATTATCCTCGGTGGAAGATGCAAATTTTGATGATGTCCCCAGAAGAATCATTTCGAAGGTTTTCTTGACCAATCTACACCCGTCCTTGAGAAATTGGAACCCTGCAGCAAGATATTTGCTCCATCAAAGGTTCACATTTCATCCCAAACGAAGCATTTCCCTCTCCCCAGAGAGAATTGGACCTCGTGACGAGACTTTTCTCCTTTGATGATCTTTAACTCATCTTTAGTGATGTTTTCCACCTTAATGAGACTAGCCAAGTTCATGTTGAGCTATGAAACATATTATGTTCCCATCGTGTCTATTTTGTTTATTATTTGTCAGCATGAACGTAACGTGCTTACATGCATATACACATACATGCATATATATCATGAATAACCAAATTCACATCCATTTTGAATTCCTTGATGACATTTACCTCAATTTATTTGACTATGTTCATCCTTGGGTGTTATGTTACCTTCTCCATAGGAGTCGTCAACCTTAAGCAGAGAGTTTATATCCTTTCTAATTTCCCACTGAGTTCATTCTTCATGGAATATGGTTGCTTTAGTTGTCTTTTTCCATATTTTGATAGGTTAAAATCTCAATTGATATTTATTCTCCATTGGTGGAGTCTTGCTTGATTGTTTTCTCTCTAGTTGTTCCTGGAGTGAGTCAAATATTTGGAAATTAATGGTGAATCTCTCTAGGCTGTTAAACCTAGATCGAGAGTACATTTATTTTGCAATGTCTCCCCAGGAGAAGCATTTCCATTATCGCCAGTGAAGACATATCCTTTTCCCCAGTATGGACACAAGTGGTTATCTCTTTTGAGAAGCTTGTCTATCTCGAAGGAATTATCAACATAGAAGTTTTCTTCCATCAGATGGTTTTCTCTCCAGAGAAGTTTGATGAAGACTTCCAAAAGGTACTTGTCTCTTTATTTGAGAAGCTTGTTTCATGATCTCTGATCCCCATTAAGTAGCTATCTTTTCTCGATAAGTTTATTCTCTTTCTGGACGCCCATTTTGGATAACAAATGACAATCTCTTTTTGAGAAGTTTGTTTATCCCCAATGAAGTTATCAACATATCAAACGGTCTTTCCAACAAATGGACATCTCCCAAGAAAATTTCGTCAGAGAAGTTTGTTGAAGACTACTACAAGCACCTTTCTTTTATCACAAGACTTTATATCCCCAATGAGGTGTTCCATTACAAGAACTTATATCACTAGTGATATGTTAATCACAACCAGTGGTACTTTCCCCAGTAAATCACGGTGTAAGTCTGTTGAAGATCCTTACTGTGATTTTCTCTTTATTTGAGAATTCCAGTTTTTTATAAGATTAATTGACCCGCATCCTTTGAAGATCCCCGGTGAAGTTACTTCTCTTTCCCCAACAAGTGGTCACCTTTTTAGGAGCTTGTTCATTGATCCTTTTCGAGAGAAAGACTTGGTTAAAGAAGAAACCAAGGCCCGTTCGCTGGCTTATGACCCGAATCGTGGATAGGTTTATTTTTCATTTTTTAAGTGGAATACTTAAGTAAAGAAGAAGATGAATCATGTTTTGAGTAAGCTTATTTGGACTCGTTATTTGAACATCTGGTTATCTCTACCTTGGAGAAACATGTTGTGAAAGCTGTAACTCGTTCTTTGAACAGGCGGTCATCTCTACCTTTGAGAAACATGTTGCGAAGATATTTCCTCAATGAAGCGTACTTTTATTTGGACTCGTTATTTGAACAGGTGGTCATCTCTACCTTTGATAAACCTATTGTGATTCAATATTTTTATAACAGGATGATTACATTTGCTTAGGCTACCAAATTTTTGGTAGTAGGTAATATACCTCCCTCCTTGAGCTACCCTATTGTTTAAGCTGCTCCGTGATTGGTAGTCGGTAGTCTCATTCCCTAGTAGGATTGATAATCTCATCCCCTTGGAGCCATCACCCCTTCCTCAGTTGAACTCATGGTCCTTTTGAATGATTTATTCCCCAGGAATCCCTGATCCGTTGGAATATGCAAATCTTCTTCCTCAGTTGAAGTTGTAATCTTTTCCGCAGTGGAATTTCCTTTTGTCTGTCCCCACAGTGGTGTTCCTTTATCCCTGTGTGTTTTCTCAACTATATTACTCCCCTGTGACATTGTTCCTCACATGATTCTTGAGTCCTGCATGCATATCATATCATAAGCATTTGGTGGCCTCTTAGGGCAAAAAATTGTGCATGTCTGTATTTAAGTCTCTCCAATCACGTCGAGATGAAAATTCCAATATTCATATCTCTGGATTGAATAAACTTAAATATGAGCATCTGTCATATCCTAATTTTCAACCCTAAGATTCCACCATCATTTGTATTATTTTCATGACATCTAGCATTTTTGCATTACTAACCTATTGAAAATACAAAAAGATTTTCTACTTTGTTTGTCTTAAGGTAGGGTTTTGCACCAAAAGCTTTCAAAGATTGATGAATCAATACTTGGCATGAGTTTCAACATTTCAAACTCTCCATCCTTCCCAAGTGATCAAGTCAATTCCATCAACAAGAATCAAGTTCAAGATCATTCTATCTCAAATTCATCAAGGCCAGAGTTCATTTGATACCCTCAACTAGGGTTTTGACCCAAAGTCAACTAGTTGACTTTTTAGCCAAGGCATGATCCCAAAGCTTGAAGTATGATTCAAAGACTTCAAAGACATCATAAGTGATCCATTCACATCATCCAATGTGCCCAAGATATCTCATTCATTAAATATTGCAAGAATTGGATTCATCTGATACAAAGTCAACTGAGGCAAAGTCAAAGTTTGACTTTTGACATTTTCGGTCAACCATGGACTTCTCAACTCAAGGATCATGAAAATATGGTTTATGGATGCATTTTATCAAGAGAAAACAAGAAATTAGAGATTACTTGCAAAAAGGGCAAGATTTTGTTTTGTAAATTCTTCTAAGTTATGAAAAAAATACATGTTCAAGTACCCAATTTTCCAAGGCCATAACTTGTGATCCAAGCCACCATTTTCTTTTCTCCAATGATCATATTAAAAGTATCACTTAATAGTTCAACTTTATACTTGATAATTTATTCGCAAAAAATGCAAGGATTTCAAGTTATGAAGCCATGCAGTTAGTACCATAAAATTTAAACACTTAGAAAAAAAATTCAACCAAATCTGCCTTCAAAAAGTGACTTATTTGATCATCATTTTTCACCATGATCCGCATTGATTCAAGGATAACTTCCAACATGAAAGTTGTATTGGATGGTCATAGCTTTCCAAAAAGTCTAAGAGCATGAAATTGTCGTATTTTAGCTAGGAGTTTCGAAGAGATGAAGTTGGCTCTCCAAATCTGAATTTTGGACCATTTTCATGGCAAGTTCATCATGCAACCTTGAGCCAAAGCTACATAATCTTACTTTGAAGGCGATCTTGCTTCTAAATCTCACTCTAATTAGAAGACCACGTACACTTTTGAGCCATTATCCAAGCAACCAACAATTACACAATGAATCATTCCATTTTTAGCATAAAGGTTACACTTCCATTTATGTAAAGTGGCTTTAACCCAACATTAAGTACCATTGAGCTCTCAAACGGCTTTGGTTTTGAGACATACCAACTCTAAACCTCAAGTCAACTCCTATAATTTAGACAAAGCTCAATAAAACACTTCATGCACCCCCATGCTTTTGCCATGCTTCCCACTTGGTGTTTTGTGCAAGAACCAACCAAGCAAGCAACCCAGTACAAGCCACAATTAGTTTATGATATTTTAAGCTTCTTGGACCCTCAAGGATTACTATGAATAGAGGACAAAGCCTCATCTATCCACACACCAAGCAAAACTTCATTTTTGCAAGATTTTGACCTTAACCTCTATTTCTCTCATCTTGCTCGTGCATTCTGCCATTCAAGGGTTCCAATCACCTTCTGAGAGTTCATAAGCATTAGGAGAAACATCAGACAGTAGCTGGAAATGGTATTGAAGAGGGATTGGACATTGCTCCAATAGGTATATTCTTGCACTTCGAAACTCACTATACATGCATCATTTCCATGTGATTTTTGAAGCAAATATGTAGCATTTATTGTGTTAAGGTTGATCATTAACTCACATGCCATTTATCTTGCTGTTTATGTGAATTTAAGTTGCATGAAACCTAAAGTTTAAGTTCTAGTTTTGGCCTTCTTGCATCTTCATCTTTGAATATTAGCTAAAACCATCGTACCATTGTGTTCCTTACATTTTTCTAAGCAATTTTGATCTTTATTTTATAAAAAATGGTTGAGAAATAAGAGAGATATGATTGATGGAAGATTTGAAAATAATAAAAGGAAAAAATGAAAATAAGAAGCTAGAGGTTGAAGAAGATGCTGAAATGGCATACAAAAGTCAAACCAAACGCGTTATAATGAATGGATGTATAGCCACCCTAGTGGTAGAAGCGTGCGCCCTAAGTCACTTACAACCAAAAGGTCTGGAGTTTGAATCCCCCTCGACCCATACTTTGGTTTTTTTATTTTTCCAAACTGTGCATGGAACCCCAAGGACGTGGATTCGAACCTGACTAGTGTAATGTTTATTTTTTTTTCTCACTTGTTAAATGTTGGATTTTCTTCTTAACTTCAAATATCCATAACTTCATGATCCCTTAACATTTTTGACCCATTATTTTTGCGATGTGTTCATGAGAATATCTATTTTATGAATCCACAATAAAATCCCAAAGAATAATATTTATTTTGACCATTTTTATTAGGTAGAAAACTAGTGCATTTTATGTTGTTTTAGGCCTTTTAATGGATTATCTTTTATTGTTTCCTTGTTCTGACTGATCATAGATGTTTGTATGACCAATGTATATTTGTTTAGGTCTTGTTAGATGTTGGTAGCATTTTAATTGCTTAAACATGATCATATTTTAGGCATTATACCGTGATTAAATGGCCTTGTTTTAAAATATTAGTGATTGATTATTTAGATGAAACTTAGGGTTTTGTTTAAATGAATCTTTTGAAGCATCTTGATACATGATTAGTGTTTCCACTTAAGCTTGGTCCTATCATGAACTTTGATTCACGTTCAATGTTTATTTTGTGAAGACTTATAATGTGATGCATGTTTGACCTAAATTGATTCATGTTGTGTTTACCATGTACCAATGAATTCCTTTACCATGTCAAATATGATTTTGTCTTCACCATCAATATGTTGTGTCTTGTAATGTTATGCGAAACCTCGGCGTGTTTTGTTTATGTTTATCTCAATGCCTAAACACCATGATCAATATTGTCATCCATACCTCATTCACCTTGTGATTGTCGTTGTATTTAGCCATATTTTGTGCCTTAATGCATGTTCAACCTTGTTATTGTTTATATCCAAGGGAAAGGAATCGTGACATTCTTGTCATTTTGCATGTGTGTGTGCATCTGAATCCTATACAACTTTTTTTCCCCTTAAATCCAAAACTTCTAGATACAATCTTAGGTTCCCTTGGATGTAAACCTTAGGATTATATCTCTCTCTCTCTCTCTCTCCTTCTTATAACCACTTTCATAATAAACTTTGACTTAGGTTACTGTTTTCCCTTTTATTTCTTAATCAAATGCTTCAAAACACTTAAGCATATTCAAAGATCTTTTCATAAGACCTAAAAAACACAACTTAATTCAAACCCTTTTGCCACTTTGGCTTTTCCATGTTTAAAACCTTTTCATAAAAGGATTAGACATGAGTCATCCCTAGTTGAGATTTAAATATCCTACCCCATAAAATTGTTGAGATTGATATTGATTATTTTTCATTTGGAAGAGGTATGTGGCATACTTGTTGATTATATATCCAAGTGAGAGCCCTTCTTTCAATTTGATGCAAATATCTATCTTTCACATGTTTGTGGTGGTTTAAAAGTGAGTTTTCTTCTTAAGGTGATAATTTGTCTCTTTCTCATAAAATCAACCCCAACAAATCCCTTCTTACTTTTGAACCCGAACTATGAGGTTTTGATCATTCACAGGTACGTAGGCATAAGACTCAATGTCTTTCCAAATCATCAAACAATAAAAAGATGTCCTTTTTCTCATCTCTCCAATCAAATAGCAAACAATTTTAAACCAAACACATATATTTACAAGGTTCTTCTAGAGTACTACAGATGATTAGGGTGATAATACATTCCCTTTTCATAACACACATTTGTGCCTTAGAATCCCCCCCCCCCTTTTACTTAGCTAAAGTTTAATCTTCTAGCTTTGCATATACATATTGGGTTATTTTTGAATCTTTTCCCATTCCTTTGGATAAATTAAAGTTCGGTGGTGATATTTTGATTCATGAGTCAAGTCTATTCAATAGCGTGGTCTCTGATTCTTCACCGCGACACTTTGAATAGAGGTTACTATGAATTTTGTTAAGATTTGGATCGATATTATGGAGTTACTGTAAGAATATTGGAAACATCGCACCCTCTGAAATATTTCAAATGCAATTATAGTTGAAAGTTTACCAATTTTCCTTCAAGAAATTCACCAAAACCTATGGAGAATTCCAACCTTAATCTTGATGAACAAGAATCAATCTTTCTGATTGATTACTCCTCTTGTTCTTCACCCTTCAGTCGAATGAATCAACCAACCTTGGTTGCAAAGTTTTGGTGCATAATTGTAATGAAAAGAAACAAAATTTAATTGGGGAAGAAAGAGAGATTAGGATTTTCGAATAAGGAAGAAGAAGAAGAAATTTATGCAGAGTCACTCTCTGCTCTCAAACTAAAATTGTATTCCTTTGCAACTGCAAGTATGTATTATATGAAAATGATAGGGGTTACTCCATATTTATAGATTTTAGGCTTGCTTGCTCCTCAAGTAAAACCCAAAATACCTATTTCTACTAACACTACAAAATTAGGTCTAAGTAAAAAACCATGTTGAGGCTAACTCTTCAGCACTTTGACACTTAGGTGTTTCGACAATAACATGCTTCTAAACTATGAGTTACATTCTCAACACACCACCTAATTCATTGTATCTAAGCTATCTACATTCATCATAGATCTTAACCTTTGAATACTTCGACCTGCACTCATTTTGTCATGATGTCTGTAATATGATTCTCATTTCTTTAGTGTTCCAAGTTCAGCTTCCCTTCTGCTACTTGCTCTCGAAGATAATGGATCCTCATTTTGATGTTCTTAGATAGTTCAAGCGTTATCGAACTCTTCTCCAGATTGACAACAAATATGTCATCTATCTTCATGGTAATCGTTCCACGTTTCTTCCCTATAATCTCTTCGACCAAATTTACCATACATGTTGCTTGATATGTATAGAGAAAAGCAAATGTGTACTCTGCTTCACACGATGATAGTTCTACTACTAGTTCCTTTCTTAAACTCTAAGAAACGGGTGCACCACCTAGCATAAACACATAGCCAATTGTGAATTTTATATCTTTAACATCACTACAGCAACTTGAGTCAAAGTATCCCACTAGCTTGTATTCTTTTCCTTCATCAGTTGCAGGAAACAAAATGCCATATTGGAGAGTTCCTTTTAGATGCCTTAGTATCCTCTCTGTCACTTCTAGGTGTGATACCTTTGGCTTCTGCATGAATCTACTCACCATACCTACATTGTATGCTAGATCAGGCCTTGTGTGACAAAGGTATCGAAGTGACCCAATGAGTCTTTTGTACTACGTTGGATCAACATTATCTTCATTTGTGTCTTTCGACAGTTATAATATGGGCTCATCTGGAGTCGAAGTTGGGTTGCAATCTTGCATCTCAAATCTCTTGAGTATTTCGCCTATATGTCTTCTTTGGTGCATCATCAAGCCTCTACTACTCTTGTAGAATTCGATGCCAAGGAAATATGAGAGATTTTCTAAGTCTGACATTTCAAACTCCTCACTTAGGTCATATTTGAAATCTTCAATCTCCTTCTTATAACTTCCTGTTATCAACAGGTCATCGATATATAGACATAGTATAAGCCACTCACTATTTCTTCTTCTTACATATAATCCATGCTTAGTTGTACACTTCAGAAATTCCTTCTCCCTTAGAAAAATGTCTATCTTCTTATTTCAAGCTCTCAGAGCTTGCTTAATTCCATACAGGGCTTTATGCAACCTATAAACCTTGATTTCTTTATCATGTTTCACAAAACTAGTTGGTTGTGCAACATACTGACATATGTGCCAGTTATTCATGTTTGTTATACTAACAACCAACCTGGTCGTTTCGATTATATCCACAGGTTCAAAAACTTCATTGAAGTCGATTCCTTCCTTCTGAAGAAATCCTTTTGCCATATGCCTTGCCTTGTGTCGAGTTACTTCACCTTTGGGATTTAACTTCACCTTGTATACCCACTTCATATTGATTTCCTTCTTGCCTTAAGGCAATTCGACAAGTGACCAGGTGTTGTTAAATTCGATGGACTTCAGTTCCTCATTCATTTCTTTCACCCACTTTAAATCCTTCAATGCTTTATCTACATTGACTGGTTCAACATCTGCATAGAAAGAATAGTGTACCAACTCACCTTCATCATCGACCACATCATTTGATGTAATCACACATTCTTGCATCGAGTACTTATTTGTTCACTAGGTCGAACAACTTGTAACCTCCAGTAAAATGATATCCTATTAGGCTCATCTGACTCGACTTGTCATCAAGTTTTCTTCTCAACTGATCTGGCACATGTCTATGTGCTATATATCTAAATACTTTCAGATGACTCAAGTTAGGCTTGACACCAGACTAAGATTCTTCTAGCATGATTCCTTCTAGCTTCTTCGTCGAACATCTATTCAAAACATATATTCCAGTCGACAAAGCTTATCCCCATAATTCTTTAGGTAGATACTTGCTTTTCAACATGCTTCTTTCCATATTCATGATGGTTCTATTTGACTTGCTTCCTGTTTTCTCCAATCGAATCCACCTGGATAAGACCACATACATCAGAGTATATGACTTAAAGGATTACCTTCGATTTGCTTCATGCATCCTTGTTGAAGTTGTATTTGTGTTGCTCCGCCTACACACATTCCTCACACACTTTGTTTGGAATGTCAATTTCTAGTAACCCTGAAACCATATTTCTTCTCTTCAGATATCTAATGTCTTCGAAGTTGAGATGACCAAGTCTGTAGTTCCATATCCATTCATCCCTGCTAGTTGCATTTGTAAGACACTTATGCTCCATCACATTAAGTTCAATCCTGAAGGTTCTATTCTGAGACATAGGTGCCATCAAGATTAATTTTCCACCTGAGTTTATAACTCTCATTGTAACACCCCGATAAAAAAATAAGATAATTATTTAATTTAAGTTAATATTATATTTATTAATTTAATTAAATAATTGGAATTATTGGATTATTATTATTATTATTATTGGAATAATAATTATTGGAAAATATATATAAGTTGGAAATAAGAAAAAGAGTCCATTTGGTAAAGAAAGGGTTTTTACGTGAAAAACAGAGAAGCGGCTGAAAAGTGGAGAAAGGGCAAAGAGGCAGAACAAGAGGAAGAAGGTTGAAGAAGGAAGAGCTTGAAGCTAAAAGATTCGCCGGATTAACTCAGGTAAGGGGGGTTTATCGTCGTTTAATGGGTATTATGGATTAGCATGTAATGGGTAGTGATAAACCGTTGAATTGACCCTAATTGGGATTGTGAATGCTGAAAATTACGTTGGATAAACTGTGTTAAAAACTGTAATTGAATCGATAGTCGTGTGAGTCGTAATTTGCTGGACGTATAGCTTGTTACGGAATTGGAGTCGGAGGTCCGGAAGTCCTCCAACGGCGGAAAATGCGGAGAATTCTGCATTCTGCCTTGTGTTAGCGCAGGAACAGCTTTCTGTCTTGCGTTAACCGGTTAACCCAGGGTGTTAACCGGTTAACACTGTGTTGTATTGTGTAAAATTGCTGTTTTGTCTGCGTTAACCGGTTAACCCAGGGCGTTAACCGGTTAACACTGTTGTGATTGCTGAGATATTGCTGTTCTGTCTGCGTTAACCGGTTAACCCAGGGCGTTAACCGGTTAACACTGTTAAGTTTTGGGCAGGAAGCGTGTTTGTGTTGCGTTAACCGGTTAACCCAGGGCGTTAACCGGTTAACACTGTTGCAGAGTGGAAAATTGGTGTTTTAAATGTTGTGTACTTAATTGATGGTTGGCATATGTTGGCGGATGATGTAATAGGGATTATTTCCTGTTGTTTTGAGTAGTAAGGGTATTAGTAGAGTGTGCTAATACTGTGATTAATTATTTGACATGATATGGTGTTTGATACATGTGTTGATGATGTATGATGATATGCATAATGTTGTGAATGTATATATTATGCATGTATTTGTGAATGGACTGTTGTATGGCTTAGAGTGTGAGCATATGTCCATTGTGGATTGTTGTTGATGTTGCATTGCTAGATGATTAGCGTGCATAGCATAGCCCTTGGGGTTGTAGCTAATTCCCATGGTGAGGAATTAGTGAGTGAATCATTGTGGATTCGTTGTTGATGTTTGCATGCTAGGTGATTAGTGTGCATAGCATAGCCTTTGGGGCTGTAGCTAATTCCCATGGTGAGGAATTAGTGAGTGAGTCACTAGATCTCAAATGAGTGGGACTAGTGAGCTTAGTAGCCGTATCTGGATTTGATCGGTGAGCTTGAACTATATGTTCAAGAATAGTCGGTACCGCATGTGTGGAGTCTCATTTCATAATGTATGTATGGCGTATAATATGAATGGGTGTATTCCAATATTATACGTGTGGTTGTGTTGACATTGAGTATGAGTATGAATTGTGTAATATTGAGTATGATAATTGGGTTGATGTGCCGTTACTGAATGTGTGATATGATTAGGGTGATTAATGTGTTAAATTACTTAACATGACATGATATTTTATAATGCTTACTATATCGATTGAGGAACTCACCCTTATAACTATTTTTCAGGTAACGAGCAATGAGTTGAGTAGAAGCTAATGCTTGGAGTCTAGTGTAGTCTCCTAGTGGGTCATGCTCTGATAGATGTAACATCGGGAGGGAACATTTTAATTGTGTTGTTGATGATTGTTGAACCAGTTTACATGTAGTATGTTGCATGTTTTGAATGATCGATTTGATCTCTATCCGCTGCGTATTATGCAACTGTTTTATTTGATAAATAAATGAGCATGACAAGCTACTTTGATGAATAGTGTGAATATTGTGTGACACCCTTAATTGCATATTTACTCTGATAGATACATATTTGTTATTTTGATTAAATATTTGGGGTATTTTAGAAGGGTGTTACATTAGTGGTATCAGAGCATAGTCGGTCGAGTCGAGTCGTAATTATTCTGTTTCCCCTGTACGGGATAGGTGTTGTGTAACCCTATCAGTACTTATTGTTTTAGCTTGTTGGGTTTTCAGAATAGAGATGGCTGGAAGAGGTAGAGACGATGCTGCGATTGCTGAGGCTCTGGGTATGCTAGCTGGAGTACTTGGAGGGAATCCGAATGTTGTGGGAATGGGAGCTGCTCGTCAATTGAGTGAGTTCCAGAAGAATAATCCTCCAATGTTCAAGGGAGCATACGATCCAGATGGCGCTCAGAAGTGGTTGAAGGAGATAGAGAGAATCTTTCGAGTGACTGAGTGTGCCGATAACCAGAAGGTCAGGTTCGGTACGCATATGCTGTCAGAAGAAGCAGATGATTGGTGGGTTGCTACCCGCACTGAGTTGGAAACTGCTGGGAATGCTGAGATCACTTGGGCTGTATTCAGAGAGAGATTTCTGAGGAAGTACTTTCCAGAGGATGTCAGAGGAAAGAAAGAGATAGAGTTCTTGGAATTGAAACAGGGTAACAGGTCTGTTACTGAGTATGCTGCTAAGTTCACAGAGCTGTCAAAGTATTATACTCCCTATAATGAGGCTGCTGGAGAATTTTCGAAATGTGTGAAGTTTGAGAACGGGTTACGTCCCGAGATCAAGCAGGCTATTGGATACCAACGGATCAGAGTGTTTTCTGACTTGGTTGACTGTTGCAGGATTTTTGAACAGGATTCCAAAGCCAGAGCAGAGAGCTATCAGCAAAGGGTTGATAGGAAAGGCAAGAATCAGAATGATCGTGGAAAACCGTATGCAGCTGGCAAAGGTTTTCAGAAGCAGAGTGGGATGAAGAGGCCTAGTGGGGGAGACTCTAGCGCCCCTGCTAAGTGTTATAGATGTGGTCGGGCTGGACATCGTCTCCATGAGTGTACCAGTGCTGAGATGAAGTGTTTCAAGTGTGGCAAAGGTGGTCATTTGGCTGCAGAGTGCCGGTTGAAGACTATAACTTGTTTCAACTGTGGAGAGGTGGGTCATATCAGTCCACAGTGTCCTAAGCCGAAGAAAGAGAATCAGTCAGGAGGCAAGGTCTTTGCCTTATCGGGTTCTGAGACTTCTGCAGATGATCGTTTGATCAGAGGTACGTGTTATATTAATGGCTTTCCTCTTGTAGCTATTATCGACACAGGTGCTACTCATTCCTTTATATCTTTGGATTGTGCTGTGAAACTTAAGTTAGAGATATCTGAGATGCATGGTAGTATGGTGATTGATACTCCTGCGAAGGGTTCAGTGACTACTACTTCAGTTTGTTTAAATTGTCCTTTGAGTATTTTTGGTAGAGACTTTGGGATGGACCTTGTGTGTCTTCCACTAGTGCAGATTGACGTTATCTTGGGTATGAACTGGTTGGTGTCTAACCGGGTTTCTATCAACTGTTTTGATAAGACTGTGATCTTTCCTGAGATTGAGGAAGGAGAGAGTTTGGTTCTATCAACGAGGCAGGTGAATGAGGCAGTAGCAGATGGGGCAGAGTTGTTTGTGCTGTTAGCGACTTTGGAGGCTAAAGATAAACTGGCGATTTGTGATCTAGCAGTGGTGTGTGATTTTCCTGATGTGTTTCCAGAAGAAGTGAATGAATTACCGCCAGAGCGTGAAGTTGAGTTCTCGATTGATTTGGTACCTGGTACTAGACCGATATCGATGGCTCCGTACCGTATGTCTGCTGTTGAGTTAACTGAATTGAAGAGTCAGTTGGAAGATCTGTTGGATAAGAAATTTATTCGTCCGAGTGTGTCACCGTGGGGTGCACCAGTGTTATTGGTTAAGAAGAAAGAAGGTACTATGAGGTTGTGTGTGGACTACAGGCAACTGAATAAAGTGACGATCAAGAATCGGTATCCTTTGCCGAGGATTGATGATTTGATGGATCAATTGGTTGGTGCGAGTGTGTTCAGCAAGATAGATTTGAGATCTGGGTATCATCAGATACGTGTGAAAACTGAGGATATTCAGAAGACTGCTTTCAGAACAAGGTATGGACATTATGAGTATTCTGTGATGCCTTTTGGTGTGACTAATGCGCCTGGAGTATTTATGGAGTATATGAATAGGATTTTCCATCCGTACCTAGATAAGTTTGTTGTGGTGTTTATTGACGACATTTTGGTGTATTCGAAATCTGAAGAAGAGCATGCTGAACATTTGAAAGTGGTTTTAGAAGTTCTCCGAGAAAAGAAGTTATTTGCTAAACTGTCTAAGTGTGAATTTTGGTTAGAAGAGGTTAGTTTTCTTGGTCATGTAATTTCAAGAGGTGGTGTTGCTGTTGATCCTTCTAAGATAGAAGCGGTGTCTAAGTGGGAAGCTCCGAAGTCTGTTGCTGAGATTCGAAGTTTCCTTGGATTGGCTGGTTATTATAGGAAGTTCATTGAGGGATTTTCTAAGTTGGCGTTACCGTTGACGATGTTGACCAGAAAGGGGCAAGCGTTTGTTTGGGACTCAAAATGTGAAGAAGGTTTCCAAGAGTTAAAGAGAAGGTTAACTATTGCTCGTATTCTGATATTACCGAGTCCGTCGGAACCATTTGAGGTTTACTGTGATGCTTCATTGTTGGGTTTGGGTGGTGTGTTGATGCAGAATAAGCAGGTTATAGCTTATGCTTCGAGACAACTGAGGGTTCATGAGAGGAACTATCCGACACACGATTTAGAGTTGGCAGCTGTGGTCTTTGTTCTGAAGTTATGGAGGCATTACTTGTACGGGTCAAGATTTGAGGTTTTCAGTGACCATAAAAGTTTAAAGTATTTGTTTGATCAGAAAGAGCTGAATATGAGACAGAGGAGATGGTTAGAATTTCTGAAGGATTATGACTTTGGTTTGAATTACCATCCGGGTAAAGCAAACGTAGTGGCTGATGCATTGAGGCGGAAATCATTGCATATGTCTATGTTAATGGTTAAGGAATTGGATTTAATTGAGCAGTTTAGAGACTTGAGTTTGGTGTGTGAGAGTACTCACAATAGTGTTAAATTGGGAATGTTGAAATTAACGAGTGGTATTCTGGATGAGATTAGAGAGGGTCAGAAATCCGATGTGCTTTTGGTTGATAAGTTGACTCTAGTGAATCAAGGTCAAGGTGGTGAATTCAGAGTTGATGAGAATGGTGTTTTGAAATTTGGTAATCGGGTGTGTATTCCGGATGTTACCGAACTTAAGAAGAGTATTCTGGAGGAAGGACATCGTAGTGGCCTGAGTATTCATCCTGGAGCTACGAAGATGTATCATGATTTGAAAAAGTTGTTTTGGTGGCCGGGAATGAAAAGAGAAATTGCGAGTTTTGTTTATTCCTGTTTGACTTGTCAGAAGTCAAAGATTGAGCATCAGAAGCCGTCTAGGCTAATGCAACCGTTGACTATTCCAGAGTGGAAGTGGGATAGTATCAGTATGGATTTTGTGTCTGGTTTGCCGAGGACAAATAAGAATTGTGAAGCTATTTGGGTGATTGTTGACAGATTGACAAAGTCGGCTCATTTCATTCCGATCAGAATGGATTATCCGTTAGAGAAATTAGCTGAGTTGTATATTGAGAAGATTGTAAGTTTGCATGGTATTCCGTCGAGTATTGTTTCGGACAGAGATCCTAGATTTACATCGAAGTTCTGGGAAGGTTTGCAGAAGGCTATGGGAACTAAGCTGAGATTGAGTTCTGCATATCATCCGCAGACTGATGGTCAGACTGAGAGGACGATTCAGTCACTAGAGGATCTTTTGAGGGCTTGTGTTTTGGAAAAGGGAGGTGCTTGGGATTGTTATTTGCCTTTGATTGAGTTTACCTACAACAATAGTTTTCATTCGAGCATTGGTATGGCACCGTTTGAAGCTTTGTATGGTAGGAGATGTCGGACACCTTTATGTTGGTATGAGTCCGGTGAGAGTGCTGTGGTTGGACCGGAGATTGTTCAACAGACTACGGAAAAGATTAAGATGATTCAGGAGAAGATGAGAATTGCTCAGAGTCGTCAGAAGAGTTATCATGACAAGAGGAGGAAGTCACTTGAGTTCCAAGAGGGAGATCATGTGTTTCTTCGTGTTACTCCGATAACTGGGGTTGGTCGAGCTTTGAAGTCGAGGAAGTTGACACCTCGATTTATTGGTCCTTATCAGATTTTGGAGAGGATAGGGGAGGTAGCCTATCGTATCGCTTTACCGCCGTCGCTTGCGAATTTGCATGAGGTTTTTCATGTGTCTCAGTTGAGGAGGTACATTCATGATCCGTCGCATGTAGTCCAAATAGATGATGTACAGGTAAGAGATAACCTGACTGTTGAAACATCACCTATGAGGATCGAGGATCGAGAGTTGAAGCAGTTGCGGGGTAAAGAGATTGCCTTGGTGAAGGTAGCTTGGGGAGGACCAGCAGGTGGCAATGTGACTTGGGAACTGGAGAGTCAGATGAAGGAGTCTTATCCGGAGTTGTTCGCTGGAGGTATGTTTTCGAGGACGAAAACTCTTTTAGTGGGGGAGAGTTGTAACACCCCGATAAAAAAATAAGATTATTATTTAATTTAAGTTAATATTATATTTATTAATTTAATTAAATAATTGGAATTATTGGATTATTATTATTATTATTATTGGAATAATAATTATTGGAAAATATATATAAGTTGGAAATAAGAAAAAGAGTCCATTTGGTAAAGAAAGGGTTTTTACGTGAAAAACAGAGAAGCGGCTGAAAAGTGGAGAAAGGGCAAAGAGGCAGAACAAGAGGAAGAAGGTTGAAGAAGGAAGAGCTTGAAGCTAAAAGATTCGCCGGATTAACTCAGGTAAGGGGGGTTTATCGTCGTTTAATGGGTATTATGGATTAGCATGTAATGGGTAGTGATAAACCGTTGAATTGACCCTAATTGGGATTGTGAATGCTGAAAATTACGTTGGATAAACTGTGTTAAAAACTGTAATTGAATCGATAGTCGTGTGAGTCGTAATTTGCTGGACGTATAGCTTGTTACGGAATTGGAGTCGGAGGTCCGGAAGTCCTCCAACGGCGGAAAATGCGGAGAATTCTGCATTCTGCCTTGTGTTAGCGCAGGAACAGCTTTCTGTCTTACGTTAACCGGTTAACCCAGGGTGTTAACCGGTTAACACTGTGTTGTATTGTGTAAAATTGCTGTTTTGTCTGCGTTAACCGGTTAACCCAGGGCGTTAACCGGTTAACACTGTTGTGATTGCTGAGATATTGCTGTTCTGTCTGCGTTAACCGGTTAACCCAGGGCGTTAACCGGTTAACACTGTTAAGTTTTGGGCAGGAAGCGTGTTTGTGTTGCGTTAACCGGTTAACCCAGGGCGTTAACCGGTTAACACTGTTGCAGAGTGGAAAATTGGTGTTTTAAATGTTGTGTACTTAATTGATGGTTGGCATATGTTGGCGGATGATGTAATAGGGATTATTTCCTGTTGTTTTGAGTAGTAAGGGTATTAGTAGAGTGTGCTAATACTGTGATTAATTATTTGACATGATATGGTGTTTGATACATGTGTTGATGATGTATGATGATATGCATAATGTTGTGAATGTATATATTATGCATGTATTTGTGAATGGACTGTTGTATGGCTTAGAGTGTGAGCATATGTCCATTGTGGATTGTTGTTGATGTTGCATTGCTAGATGATTAGCGTGCATAGCATAGCCCTTGGGGTTGTAGCTAATTCCCATGGTGAGGAATTAGTGAGTGAATCATTGTGGATTCGTTGTTGATGTTTGCATGCTAGGTGATTAGTGTGCATAGCATAGCCTTTGGGGCTGTAGCTAATTCCCATGGTGAGGAATTAGTGAGTGAGTCACTAGATCTCAAATGAGTGGGACTAGTGAGCTTAGTAGCCGTATCTGGATTTGATCGGTGAGCTTGAACTATATGTTCAAGAATAGTCGGTACCGCATGTGTGGAGTCTCATTTCATAATGTATGTATGGCGTATAATATGAATGGGTGTATTCCAATATTATACGTGTGGTTGTGTTGACATTGAGTATGAGTATGAATTGTGTAATATTGAGTATGATAATTGGGTTGATGTGCCGTTACTGAATGTGTGATATGATTAGGGTGATTAATGTGTTAAATTACTTAACATGACATGATATTTTATAATGCTTACTATATCGATTGAGGAACTCACCCTTATAACTATTTTTCAAGTAACGAGCAATGAGTTGAGTAGAAGCTAATGCTTGGAGTCTAGTGTAGTCTCCTAGTGGGTCATGCTCTGATAGATGTAACATCGGGAGGGAACATTTTAATTGTGTTGTTGATGATTGTTGAACCAGTTTACATGTAGTATGTTGCATGTTTTGAATGATCGATTTGATCTCTATCCGCTGCGTATTATGCAACTGTTTTATTTGATAAATAAATGAGCATGACAAGCTACTTTGATGAATAGTGTGAATATTGTGTGACACCCTTAATTGCATATTTACTCTGATAGATACATATTTGTTATTTTGATTAAATATTTGGGGTATTTTAGAAGGGTGTTACACTCATCATCTTGTCTTTGACCAACACTTTATAGTTCTTTTCGACAAACTGTCATATGCTGAGCAAATTACTTTTCATGTATGGTATGTAAAGTACATTAGAAATTACTGACCTCTTGTCTTCTTTCCTTATAATCAGAATATCACCAATACCTTCAGCTGCTAGAGTATTGTCATTTTCAAATTTTACCATGTTCTTCATTGAGGGTTTCATGTTGACAAATCAATTTTTCCTACCAGTTGTCGCATCCGCGAAAAACAACCGGCGGGCTGAAACAAAACAACACAGAGCCGCCACCGTGCGTTATTTATCCCAAAAGAGGGAAAGGAAACGCTCAGAGTAAACCTGGGAAAAGCATGGTCTCGCGACCAAAGAGAAAGGGTACGGGAGTCGGTTATGCGAAGGGAAGGTATTAGCACCCCTACGCATCCGTCGTACTCGACGGGATCCACGCTCTAAAAGAAAGAAAAGGTTGCTAAAACAAACATCACACACACACACTGAAAACAACACAGGTGGGGGAAAAGAGGAGAGGGCTCGCTAGGACATCGCGTCCTATGCCTACGTATCTCGTCTGGAACGAGAATCAGAGTTGCCGTAGTTCGGCTCACGCACGCCAAACAAGACACACACAAACACAGGTAAACTTGGAACCCGAACGCCAATCGCTGGACTTACATCGGCTTTCGAACCAAACAAACACAATCAGGATACGGACAGCCAATCGCTGGTCTTACATCCATATCCCGACACACAAGAAGAAACAAACAACAAGCTACTAAGGAGTCAGCACTCGAGCCTAGCAACTGCTGAGCAAACGCATACAAAAAAGAAAAAGGGTGCCCGGAGAGACCTCGCACGGTCTCCTGCCTACGTACCTCATCTGGCATGAGGATCAGGGCAACGTAGTTCCCCTGAACGGGAAAGAAATTCTAACCAGATACAAAGGGAGACACACTACTAGGGAGCTGTACTTGAGCCTAGATGTTATCATGCATGATTGCCCTATGTCATGGTTTCTATCCTAACTTGCACAGGCAGCAAGCTAATCCTAAACAGGCAAAGCAAAGCATGCAAACATAATCAGAACAAAGCAAACATTCGCAATTAGCACACACTATATCCAGACAAGGTGGGCTCAATCAAGGGTTAAGTTGCAAAAGCAACACAACTGTGTCAGGTGATGTTAGCTCTTAACCCTAACATTGAGAGTCAGGGTGAAGCCAGATGAAATGGAAGTGAGGGGTGTGCCTCACAGCTCTTATCCCTGACCAGGGAGAGCTTCAGACAAAGAAGTGTGGGTCCAGAAAGTGGGAACCCTTCTACACTTATGACACTGACTCAACTGTACAACTGTACATGGATCTTGGGTTAGGATCCACAAGGCATCAACATGTGATGTGAGCCAAGGGACGACTCAACAGAATAGCAGGAGGTGGACTACACACCTCTTGTGTCTGCCAATTGCCTTAATCAAGGTCTTTTCCTGCTTGGGGACAAAAATAAACAATCACAGGCATTGCCTCTTAAGGAGGACTTCAGACAGGTGCCTGGCCAAGTAACAGGCCAGGTCTTCCAGACTACATGGAGAAAAGAAATTCTACCTCAATTGGTTTATACAACCAAGCAGCAGCACAAGCAAGTTCTCAAGGGAACTGTTAGCGACTAAAGTACCTGAAATCAATCTAATTCAGTCAGTATACCAATCACAAAGTCAAAACAGACAAGATAAGAATCAACAGTCAACACAGTCAATCACATGTGCAAAGCACAATCAACTCAAGTGAGCCAAGCATCCTGTAAAATAAACCAAGTTAGTTCATAACAATCAACCAAACTCAATCAACTTGCATTAATCTCCTTAAAGCATTTGCTTCTTAACCTGAAAATCACATTCAAACGTGAGAAACAAGACCACTAGGACAAGCCTAGGGTCCAAAGGAGATGAAAAATTTAAAACAGCAAGTGAAACTCAACAAGAATCAAGATAAATCACTCCAGAATAAAGTCCAATTGGTCTCACATCAAAACTATGCACCAAATCTATTTTATGAACAAAACATGTCAAACTATGCACTTTGGAATCACATTGGAGCAAACAGAATGATCACAATCATATCAATACCAAAACAGCTCAGTAAATTCCAAGAAAATTCAACCTTAAACAGAACACATTCAATGAGCAACATATCAAATTTCAGATCATTTGGATCAAGGGAAGCAAGTCAATGAAATTCACTAAGTCAACACAAATTTAAACAAGCTCATTCATGACATCAAAACAAACATCAACTTCAACCAATCATAAAACAGCAATCAAACATGATAAATGAATGAGACCAAAACCATGATGCACTTCAAAGTGTCTACCATACACATGTTAAATTTCACATCCATCCAATTAATAACCAGAATTTCACAAACCAAATACAAACATGTCTCACAAATGGTCAACAATTGGTCAAGCAGCAAATAAAATCCCAATCAAATAGGAAATGCATTCAAAAATTCCAGAAAATTCACATGTATTCTCAACATTCACAAGTATCGTCATGCAAAACTCCAGCTCAATTCAAGTTCAACAAGCATGGTAAATAAAATCAAGAAAATGCACAAAACATGGCATGGCATAAAATGTAACACCTCCAAAGATCATGTCATAACTCTCAATCCAGGAACTCAAAAATTACAAACCACATATCAAAATGCCCAGGAACATGTCTAGAATATGCACAAAAAATTTCAAGAATTTCTAATAAAGTATCATCATTTCATGAATGAAAGAGTGAGCATGGTGCACAAAATGACATGTCAAAGCAAACCCTAAGCATCAGAAATTACACGTGCACAATATTATTAAAAATCACCATAAAATCCAGCACATCGCAAGGAGAATGGCACAAAAAATTGCATCAAATTTGGATTAAAATTAAAGGAGTTATCATTTTTTGAAGTGAAAAAGAAATTAAAAAAATGGAATTAAGGCATGTTAACATGATGAACATATGAGGAAAAAAAATTGGCAAGGCAAAAACGAAACTGCTGTACAGCAGGATCGAATAGAGGTCCACTTTTGAACCTGGAGCGCGCGCAAACACATTGACTTAGGAACAGTAACACGCAAACAGATCTACAAGGTAATTCTGGAAATTTTCGAACAACTTCATACGTGTTCTTGCTCAAAATCCAACATGAACAAACTTCAACCAAATTCCACAAACCATACACGGTTGGAAAGATCTCATAAAGAACAACACGAATCCGGCCTTAATTAAACCTAAATCATGCTAACCAATTCGGATCGATCAAAAGAACATTTGAACATCAAACTTCAATTCCTAATATCTCATTCAATACTCAACGAAATTCAACGATTCAAAGTTCATGATGCTCTACAATCTAAGATCTATACAAGCCATATCACAATTACAACAATTATTGAGATCGAATTCTAACCTCTTGGAGATGGCAGTGTTGGATTCGTGCGTTTTAATTGTTGAAATGCTGAAACAGATGATGATTGATGATGTAGGAAGTGAATGGAGTAGGTCTTGTAGCTCAATTATGCTCCAGCTTCAAGAACGATCAAACTGCCATGGATGCTCAAGATGATGACAGCTGCGATTCCTACAAGTTTTGGCCTCAATTTTGTTCAACAGTTCTTCAACAATACTTGTAGATGAAGATCCACACGTGTACCAGCCAAAAGAGTGAAGAAATTCAATGGAAAAGTGAAAAAAAGTTGCAAAGAAATTGAGAGAATTTGGATGAAAAGTCTGTTAGATCTGAGAGAATGAATGTGATTAGGTGTTTCTGTTATGATTAGGGACTTTATATGGTGTGCTAATCAATTTGTTAATCAAGATTAGCAAGAATGATGTGAATTAGTGAAATGCAATTTCATGTCAAATGGCCAAAATGACCTTTTCAAAATGCAGCCAATGTAACAGTGCAAATGCCATCCAAACAAGTCCAATTTTCTATTTATGATGTGTTGGAAATGGTTTTGAGTGAAAATTACATGTATTTTTCAAAAACACCTTTTTTCCCACCAAAATACAAAATGAACACTTGAAAAATGGACTTTTGCTATGATGATTTTTGATGAAATATGATGATGCATCATGAAAGTACATGTCAAATGTGGTTTGCTCAAAAAAGAATCACCCAATTTGGCCTTTCCATTCAAAAGTTATGGCACTTTGAAATTCAACTTTCTTGGACAATGATCAATCCATAACTTGCCAACCACACATGAGAAATTCATGTTCTAGGACTTTTTGGAAAGGTGAGAGAAAGATCTACAACTTTCATGTTGAACAAAATTTCATTTGAAACATTTTTGGACACGTAATTTTGAGGAGAAAAACTTTCCATTTTTGGCAATTTTCAATTACAAGTCACTTTCTATTTTTGGAAATTTTTCATCTGACTTTATTTTCTTCATTCTTGATGTTTGAAATGTCAAATGAAACTTGTTTGGACATGAATGAAGTGTCTCTAACTCTCTCCCACCTCCAAATCCATCAGTTCAGGCACAGTTGACCACAGTTGACTTTTCTGACTGATAGATGAATTTCAGCTTGACTGATGAACTTGAGCCTCAAACTCCTGATGAAATGGCTCAAAGATGAAACCCTAGCTTCCATAAGCTCAATATAACCATGTGATGATCCCCATATCCACTGAAAACCCCATCTCCTCGACAAGCCCTGATTGGCCTAATACAGATGATTCAACTGATTAGGGTTGACCAGTGGTCAAAACCCTAATCTCAAGGTATCTGATCAATCTCTTGAATCTCTGGGATGATGACAAAGCCATGATGATGATGATGTATCATTTCAACTAAAATGAAGCTCAATCTCCTTGAGAATCAAAAAACCCTAATTTGAATCACACATCCTCAGATGATTAGTGATCAGTCCAATGAAAAACCCTCAGCTTGAATCTCAACCTCTTATCTTCTGACCAAGACTTAGGAGGATGACTTGCTCAATGTAGCCACATGATATGCCAAGATGCAATGACTAATGACCTAAAAAATGATATGCAATATGTTAAGCTAGTCCCAAGAGAGGAGGGCAAATTTTGAGGTGTTACAGCTGCCCCTATTCAATCCACTGAAAACCTGTCGATATGAACAGCCTCGGCTTTCAGATGATCAGGATGAAGAGTGATTGAATACCAAGAACAGACGAACAATTTGCACTCTGATGGGAAAATAAATAACAATGCCTGTCAGAATCGGCAAAGGAGCAATCTCGAAAGAAGAACCCGTCTGGTACGGAGAAAGTCGGCCGGAATGCCGAAACAGAAATGTCGACCTGGATACCAAAATAAATGGTAACGCAGGGATAACCATGGCCTGAAAACCTGGGGGAATTAGCCTGAACGCCACTTTGGTCTGAACACCTCTTCGGTCTGGATACCACTTCGGTCTGGATACCACTTCGGTCTGGTCACCACTTCGGTCTGGATACCGCAAAACTGGTCGGATTGCCGCAAGCTGCATCGAGCTAATCGTCGTGAGCTTCTTCGATCTGGAAATCGGAACTGGCCAGAATGCCACAAGTTCTTCGTCCTGATTGTTGAGAACTTCTTCGATCTGGAAATCGGAAACTGGCCGGAGTGCCACAAGTTCTTCGTCCTGATTGTTGAGAACTTCTTCGATCTGGAAATCGGAAACTGGCCGGAGTGCCACAAGTTCTTCGTCCTGATTGTTGAGAACTTCTTCGATCTGGAAATCGGAAGCTGGCCGGAGTGCCACAACGACCCATGCTGAGGATGACAAGCCCTGAGTCGACTGCTCTCTATTCAACCCTAGCAGACGAACACTTCGCGTTTAGCTGGGGATTATCTTTGTCTTGTTTTTTTTTTTTTTTTTTTTTTTGGACCCCGAAACTTTTCTGACCATCATTTCCATCTCTGCTCGACAGAAACTCTTCCTCCAATATCGCACTACTGGGGGAATACTGCTGATACAGTACCAAACTCCTCGGAATAGCATCTTCCTTTTGGGCGAACCACCTCTCAAACAATAACCACGGTCTGAGACTAGCTTATGCTTGCAATATGATGCATGATTGACTTTTTTCAGCGTAATGCTCCATAATCATGGAAATGCTACGCGATTTATTATGCAATATGCTATGCTTATTTTTCATGATGAATGTATAAAAAGCATCCCCCTTAAGGGGCTCTTCTGGGGAGCTCGAGGCGCTCTGCTGAGGAACTCGCCATCACTCCGACTCCACCCTGCTGGGGAATATCGCTGCTACTGGGAAACGGCAACCCTTGCTGGGGAAAAACCTCCTTTGCACCCGATCCGCTTGGGGAATTGCTGGGGAAAGATCCACCAATGCACTCTGTGGGGATACAACAGTCTTTGACTTGCTGGGGATATCAATCCCGACTCTGCTTGAGACACCACCACACACAGATACTTCTGCTGAGAAAACTGCAACCTTCAGGCCTGGCGACTGGGGAAGCATCGATCTGAAACCTGCTGGGGATAACCATCTTGACCCTGCTAGGGAGGCCACAGACCTTGGATCTGCTTGGAGAGATAAGGAAATTCTGGTACTGAACACCCGTCGACTCGTCGATCCCTGGCATTCACTGTTCTTATCCATTGTCAGCTTTCCAATTTTAAGAACTCCCAGACTCGTCTGGACCTTTTCTGCTCCATCATCTTGTATTCCAAACCGCTCCGTACTCGACGGAGAGCGAACCCCTGGGATTTATACAGACTTTTCAATTTTCAGACTTTGAAGAGTCTTCTTGATTAATTCCCACGGATCGTCATACGTCTCGCCGTCATTTCACCACTCTTCTATTCATTTGACCCTGATTGGACTCCGTGGGGATTTGTTTTGTAAAAGCATCCACATCACAACCTGCAAGTGAGTGAAAAATATCTAACAGCACCTGCAAAAGAGATCGTTAGATAAAACCGTGCCCCAGGCGTGTCAAGATTTCAACACTTTGGTCACTCAACCTTCCGAATAAGATTTCAAGTTTCAATCTTATAAGCATGCATTGGAAGGGACCTGTATGTCTTAAAATGAAAAAATTCTTCATCAAAAATATTTGGATGTTTTTGCAATCAAAGCGGTAATGAAAAACAAAGACAAAATTATTTGACTGAATATGCATTTTATTGATTTGAAAAATGTGGCTCAAATGAGCAATACAAAGGAAGCAATTCCTGAAAAGAGGTAATTGTGCACAAAAGGAAAAATCTATCCTAATGGCAATGTGAAACCCGTAATCTCATCGAGTTCCAACTCGGTTACACCCCATATGTCCTCAGACTCTCCATGCTTTCTGCCTTCTGAACAAGACGTTTCTGATTGATCCCTACCGGGTATTATCCATGTGCCTTAACCAAAGCGCAAACGATCATGCGAGACGCAGTTGTTCGTTTCAATCCCTCTTTTGCCTGGACCGCCCTTTCGGGTTTTCAGTCCACCGGGATACCCTTTTTGCCCAAGTCGCCTTTTCAGGTTTTCGACTTGCCGGGTGTACAATTTTTCTTTTTATCCCTAATTTTTGCCCGAACCTTTTCACCACTTTTTTTTTGGTTCGCCGGGATGCCCATTTTTGCCTGGACTATTTTATTCTTTTCGTCCAGCGGGTCTCTTTACACGAAGTATTTTTTAACTGCGTCCGCATTCACAGGGGATGGAAAATCTTCGCCATCCATGGTCGTTAACAACAAGGCTCCGCCAGAGAAGACCTTCTTGACTACGAATGGACCTTCATAATTAGGTGTCCATTTGCCCCTTCAATCGTTTTGAGGAGGAAGGACCCTTTCAGCATCATATCACCTACGTGATATACCCGAGGTCGTACCTTTCTGTCAAAAGCACGCTTCATCCGTTGCTGGTATAACTGCCCATGACAGATGGCTGCCAGCCTCTTCTCTTCTATTAGGCTCAACTCCTCGTACCGGGTCCTTACCCATTCAGCCTCTTGCAATTTCACGTCCATCAGGACTCTCAAAGAGGGAATCTGAACCTCAACCGGTAGCACCGCTTCCATTCCATATACCAAAGAGAAAGGCGTTGCCCCAGTAGATGTACGCACCGATGTTCGATACCCATGCAATGCAAACGGCAACATCTCATGCCAGTCTTTATAGGTCACCACCATCTTTTGCACAATCTTCTTGATGTTCTTATTGGCTGCCTCAACCGCCCCATTCATCTTCGGACGATAGGGAGAAGAATTGTGATGCTCAATCTTGAATTCCCGGCACAGTTCTGCCATCATCTTGTTATTCAAATTAGAACCATTATCAGTAATGATCCTCTCGGGAACCCCATATCTGCAAATGATGTCTCTCTTGAGAAATCTGGCAACGACCTGCTTCGTCACGTTCGTATAAGAGGCTGCTTCCACCCACTTAGTGAAGTAATCAATAGCCACTAATATGAACCGATGCCCATTCGAAGCCGTAGGCTCAATCTTTCCAATCATATCAATGCCCCACATAACGAACGGCCATGGGGACGACATTAAGCTCAACGGATTCGGAGGCACGTGCACCTTGTCAGCATAAATCTGGCATTTATGACACTTCCGCACGTAATTGAAACATTGGGCCTCCATCGTCATCCAATAATAACCTGCCCTCAGCAGCTTTTTCACCATTGCATTCCCACTGGCATGGGTACCGAACGACCCCTCATGAACCTCTTTCATCAATTGGCTTGCTTCTCTATCATCAACACATCTGAGCAAGACCCAATCAAAATTCCTCTTGTACAGAACCCCATCCTTATTCAGATAGAACACCATGGCCAACCTACGCAGAGTCTTTCGGTCCTTCTTAGATGCTCCCTCAGGATACTCTTGAGTCTCTAGATAGCGCTTGATATCGTAATACCACGGCTTCTCATCATCAGGCGCTGTATCAACAGCAAACACATAAGCCGGTCTATCCAGACGACCTACCTCCATGCTGGGGAACTGATTCTACCATTGTACCTTAATCAAAGCGGCCAGGGTAGCCAAAGCATCTGCCAAAGGATTCTCCTCTCTAGGCACATGATGCAACTTCACCTTGGTGAAAAACGTCAACAATCTCCTCGTATAGTCCCGGTATGGAACTAAATGAGACTGATGCGTATACCATTTTTCGTTAACCTGATTTACAACCAGAGTTGAATCTCCATATATGACAAGGTTCTTGATCCTCAAATCAATCGCCTCTTCAATCCCCAATATGCAAGCTTCATATTCAGCCACGTTGTTGGTGCACTCAAATGTTAGTCGGGCAGCAAAAGGAATGTGGGATCCTTTCGGCGTAACCAAAACAGCACCAACACCGCTACCATTCACGTTAACGGCCCCATCAAACATCAGAATCCATTCGGATTCAGGGTCAGGCCCCTCCTCCGGGATTGATTCCTCGCAATCTTTCGATTTGAGAAACATGATGTCCTCATCAGGGAATTCAAACTTCATCGGTTGATAATCCTCAATAGGTTGCTGGGCGAGGTAATCAGACAATACACTCCCCTTAATCGCTTTTTGAGAGGTATACTGAATATCATATTCTGTCAAAATCATTTGCCATCTCGCAACCCGTCCGGTCAATGCTGGCTTCTCAAAGATGTACTTGATTGGATCCATCTTGGAAATCAATAAAGTGGTATGAACCAGCATGTACTGCCTTAGTCGGCGAGCAGCCCAGACCAAAGCACAACAAGTTTTCTCGAGCAGTGAATATCTTGTTTCACAATCGGTAAACTTTTTGCTAAGGTAGTATATGGCATGCTCTTTTCGACCAGACTCGCCATTCTGCCCCAATACACACCCCATAGACCCCTCGAGGACTGTCAGGTACAGAATTAACGGTCTTCCCTCCACAGGAGGCATCAGAATCGGAGGCTCCTGCAAATACTCTTTTATTTTTTCAAATGCCGCTTGGCAATCATTATTCCACCTGACCGTTTGATCTTTTCTCAACAATTTGAAAATCGGTTCACACGTGGCTGTTAGGTGAGATATGAACCGTGAAATGTAGTTCAATTTACCTAAGAAACCACGAACCTCCTTATCTGTTCTCGGTTCAGGCATTTCTCCTATTGCTTTTACTTTAGCAGGATCAACCTCGATTCCTTTTTCACTTACAATAAACCCCAGCAATTTACCGGACCGCACTCCGAAAGTGCACTTGTTCGGATTCAACCTCAGTCTGAATTGTCTCAGCCGGTCGAACAACTTGGCCAGATCTACCAAATGCCCCTCTTCTGTCTGGGACTTTGCTATCATGTCATCAACATAGCATTCGATTTCATGATGAATCGTATCATGAAACAAAGTCACCATGGCCCTCTGATAAGTAGCACCGGCGTTCTTGAGACCGAATGGCATCACCTTGTAACAAAAAGTGCCCCATGGTGTGATGAACGTTGTTTTCTCCATATCATCTGGCGACATTTTGATTTGATTATAGCCATAAAAGCCATCCATGAAGGAAAACACCGAGAATTGAGCTGTATTATCTACCAACACGTCAATGTGAGGTAATGGAAAATCATCTTTCGGGCAAGCTCTGTTCAGATCTCGGTAGTCCACACACATTCTCACTTTACCATCTTTCTTCGGGACTGGCACAATGTTCGCGACCCAAGGCGGATAATTAGTGACAGCAAGGAAACCAGCATCCCACTGCTTCTCCACTTCCTCTTTAATCTTCATCGCCATATCAGGTCTAGTTCTGCGCAATTTCTGCTTCACTAGAGGACAATCTGCTCTCAACGGTAGCTTGTGCACAACGATATCGGTATCCAACCCTGGCATATCTTGATAAGACCAGGCAAAGATGTCGACAAACTCTTTCAACAATGCCACCATTCTGCTCTTGACACTCGCCTCCAAAGCAGCCCCGATTTTCACTTCTTTCTTGACCTCGTCGGTACCCAGATTCACAACCTCAATCGGTTCCTCGTGCGGCTGAATCACCTTCTCCTCTTGTTTCAACAACCTGGCTAATTCCCCTGGCAGTTCACAATCTTCTTCGCCTTCTTCTTCGGCTTGGTAGATCGGATTGTCGAAGTCATATGAGGGTGTAACAGGATTGTTATCAATGAGATCCGGAGAGAGATCGCATTTGTATGAATGTGGATTCATGCATTGCTTTAGAACCGGAACGAGACAAATTGAAAAGAAAAATGGAAACATTGCCATTTTTATTTGTTTTTGTTATTTTTAAACTGCAAAAATAAATGAAAAACAGGGAACACCGCTTTTAATTGAAAAACATCCTTTTATTAATGATGCAAACTTGCAAATTTAAACATGAGGGGGCCCTTACAATGAACCATTACGTGTCGGGCAACACGTATGACTTTCATGCATATAAAAATTGAAAAACAGAAATCATTACTCTTCGAGCAAAGTGACCGTGACGATCTTTTCAGCCTTCCAGTTCTGGATTCCCATCCCTGGTGCGCACGGCTTTATCCATCGGTCCATTTCACAATCACTATCAGTTTCGTCACCCACCATGCAAATGTGATCCGAATCCAGCATTCCGGCACTGGTGAACGTGACCGACGTACGGCGTCCTCTGCCTTGTCCCAATGAGCCTCTGTTCAGCTGATACCCCACTCCGAAGCGGTCTTTCTTGGCGGAGATATCCATCATCCTACCCCAACCAGGAGCCTCTCCATTCTTCACCACCTCAGCGGCCTGTTTGTACGAAGATATGGACGGTTTCTCTTCTTCTTTCGCAAACAGAGCATTCTCCACCTTAACGGTTTCGAATGCTTGACTCGGCGTCTCCCATATTTCGCCGTCCATTTCAACGTATTCGAAAGATGAAAGGTGACTGACAAATATATCCTCTTCTCCGCACACAGTGACAACCTGTCCTTCCCAGATATATTTCAGTTTTTGGTGTAAAGTCGAGGTCACTGCCCCAGCAGCATGGATCCATGGGCGACCCAACAGGCAACTGTATGCCGGCTGAATGTCCATGACGTAGAATGTCGACTTGAACACCTCTGGGCCTATCTTCACCGGAAGCTCAACCTCTCCGAATACAGCCCGCTTTGACCCATCAAATGCCCGCACTATCAGATCAGTGGGCGTCAGGATCAACCCTTCACAATTCAGCTTTGCCAGGGCTTTCTTTGGCAACACATTCAAAGAGGAGCCGGTATCAACCAGCACATGCGAAAGCACGGCTCCTTTACATTCCATTGCAATGTGTAAAACCCGGTTATGATTCCTCCCATCCACAGTCAGATCCATGTCAGTAAAACCCAACCCATGGCTGGCATGCACATTAGACACTACTGTCTCCAACTGGTTTATAGTTATCTCTTGGGGAACATAGGCTTTCTTCAGGATCTTCATCAAAGCCTCTCTATGCCCCTCAGAGCTTAACAGCAACGACAGAATCGATATTTTGGAGGGAGTCTGTTGCAGATGGTCCACAAGCTTGTACTCGGATTTCTTGATGATTCTTAAAAATTCTTCTGCATCATCATCAAGCTTCTCTTCCGACCCACCTGGCGCCGGTGTCACCACTGGAGTACTATCATTCACTACCGCTTGTTTACCTTTCGCCCTGGCTAAAGCCTCGGCCTTTTCTTTTTTCTCTTTTTCTCCTTCTTCTCTCCTCAACGCGTCAGGAGCAAACAATCTTCCACTGCGAGTGAAACCGCTGGGACCGGCATTATCCACCTTTGACACGGTGGTTTCACTAGCAGTCTGGTCTTCTACCTTCTCACCATTACAGTACACCTCTCCCCCATAATGCCACGGTACAATATCATCTTTGTCATACGGAATTGGTCCAGGTACCGTGATGGTAACTGGAGCCGTCTCAGCTAGATTTGACAAATCCACCGGATCAAAATAAATTGTTATGGTGGAGACTTCTTCCTTCTCCATACCAACCTTCTCAACCCGAATGCTTCCCTCGTCCATCATCCTTTGGACAGCCTCTCTCAAGAGCAAACACCCCTCAGGGGTAACAGTGCACTCAGCACAATCATTGCCACAACCCGGGTAGACCCCATTCAACAACAACTGCCGTTTAACCTCCGCCATAGGAGTCTTCAGTTGATTAACATTTGTCAGCCCAATTCTATTCTCCTCAGAGATGGCATTCACCCCCCTCTGACCATGCGCAGGCATGGGATTAGCATTCACGTTGGGAGACGGAGCAAAGTTGATTGCTTTTGAATCCACCAGGTCTTGGACTACGTGCTTAAAAGATTTGCAGTCCTCTATACTGTTCCCGGGAGCACCCGAATGGAATTCACATTTGACATTTTCATCAAAATTGGCTGGCCTCTGATCAGGTCTCAAAGGCGCCAAAGTCCTTAACTGTACCAACCCCAAGTCTTGCAATTTCTTCAACAAGAAATAGTAAGTCACAGGTGGCCTGTCGAACTGACGGTCATTCATTCTTCCCCGCACCTGATAACCAGCCCTCTGAGGCCTCTGCTGAAATGGTTGCCTTTGCTGTTGAGGTTGCTGCTGTTGCTGTTGCTGCTGCTGTTGCTGATTATCAGCAGGAATAGTTACCGCAGCAGTGTGTTGAAAGTAACGATCCCTATTGGGTCCTCTCTGAGCATATACCGCGCTGGTATCACCTTCTTTCTTCCTTTGACCGTTCCCAAAGGGCTTCTTCGATCCTGAAGATGAAGCAGTACCCTGTATCTTCCCAAGCTTCAGCCAGCTCTCTATCCTCTCACCGGCCACCACTATGTCGGCAAAATTTGTCACCGGACAACCCACCATTCTCTCCGCGAATGCCCCCTGCAGGGTACCCATAAAGAGATCAGACGTCTCCCTGTCCACCAGTGGAGGTTGCACTCTGGCAGCCAACTCCCTCCACCTCTGAGCATATTCTTTAAACCCCTCGTTGTTCTTCTGAGACATACCCTGCAGCTGGGTACGACTCGGAGCCATATCAGCGTTGAACTGATACTGTTTAAAGAATGCTTCACCAAGATCTTACCAGCTCTTAATGTCAGACGACTTAAGCTTGGTGTACCACTCCAAGGATCCTCCGGACAGGCTGTCCTGGAAGAAGTACATCCACAGCTTTTGGTCCATGGTGTATGCAGAGATCTTACGGACAAATGCTTGCAGATGAGTCTCTGGGCAGGAACTTCCGTTATATTTATCAAACGTGGGCGCTTTGAATTTCTGCGGGATCACAATCCCCTCGACTAGCCCCATGTTTGACATGTTGACCACCCCAGGAGTGGCATAACTCTCCAAAGCCCTAATCTTTTCAGCCAGCAACTGAATCTCTTTATTCTGTGGTTGGGCACCGTACTGACCAAACGGTTCGTTGTGCATGGAAAACTGATCCGCTTCTCTGTCTTCCTCTCTGTCATCTTCAACCCCGAAGAAAGGCGGGAATAGACTGTCCTTCAGATTCTGACCAGGTTGACCCCCAGCAGCACCAAAACCAGCAGCGTTATTCACTATACCCACTGTTGTTCTTTTACCACCGTCTCGAGAACCACCCAGCCCCTGGTTGGAGACACCATCCAGGTTAACACCGCTGTTGGCAGCTGAAGCCCGCTCGAGCTTCTCAACTTTATCAGCCAAAACTTTCTGACCAACTGCAAAACCCTGCATGATGTTGATCAGTTCGCTCATCTTATCTTTCAGCTCGAGGATGTCTGAATTAGGGAGATCCATCAGTCTGGGAGTATTGCGCCGAGTGAAATATTTGTGCGGGCGTGTTGAGTGCAAAGGTACAACTCTGCGAGCACGAGCAATGATTCCTGAAACAATCAAGCACGTTAGAACTGATACCTGCAAAATAAAACACAAGTTATTATGATCATGCATGAATGCAGTGTTTATCCATATGAGGAACACTTTGTCCCTCGATCCTGGCTTCATTGAGACAAATAATAACCCGGCAGCAATGTTTTGATATTCAACATTTGATTACGTCATCCAGATCGGAGATATATGATTTATCAAAATGCTCCCAACCATGTGTGTGCTGTGTGAGTGCATACGGGAAAACAAATAAAGCTTGAAGATCGATCACTGAATGAAAATAATCATCGCATAGCAAAATGCACAAAGAGTGCCATAGTCATACATCAAATCAGATACAAATCTCCAGAATCGGGAAAGAAATACAAGCAAAAGAATTCCGTCAACAGGCCTGACGGTAATCCTCACGAATAATAAAGGCTAGCCTGATGAGGGTCCCACAGACGGCCCTATATCATCAACCATCTTCGCGAACTCTGCGGCGAACCTGAGCTCGGTGTTCTCCTGCTGTAATCTCCCCACCTCTTTCTGATGGACCTTCATCTGCCTGAAGTAATGATCTCTCTCAGCCATGTAATGATCCCTCTCGGCGATGGTCTTCACATTCTCCGCTTCCTTAATCTTCAGTTTGGCCTCCCACTCGGCAATGAGAACTCTGACTCTGTCATCCCTCTGATCCCTCACGAGAATTTGCCTCCTCTTCTGATCTTCAATGACCTTTGAAGCTCTAGCCAATCTCTCTTTGGTGATGTCGTGCTCCTTTGTTGAAGATGCCAAAGCCTGAATGACCTTCCCATAGTAGCCAGTATCCATCTCAAAGCGCTTTGCCTCCAAGGCATGTCGCTTATCTTGGTCTTCCATCCTCACTCTGATCTCCTGGTTGGCCGTCTGAATCCGAGCAACACTCATCTCCAATTCAGCTTTCTCCGCTAGCAACTGATCTCTGGCTCTCTTCATCTCGAGGAATTCTTCCATACTGACAGAAGAACGCGGACCCTCAATCATAGGACACCAAGGACCACCTCCCGGAAATGGTGGATGTGTGATCTCAATCCTCTTCCGAAGCCAATCATCGAATAGAGGAAAATACCGGCTGTTAACCTTGCCAAAAGGAACCTTTCCTTTTCTCTGAATGTTACGCCATGACCCAGACACCTGCATCAGCTTGGCCTGATTGCCCTCAACCGGGAAGTAAAAGGACTCCTGAGTCTCACACTCAAGGGGAGGAACTTCCATAGCGAACCCCATCTGTCTCCTAAGAAGCGTTGGGTTGTAATTAATGCAACCCTGAACTCCTATAAGAGGCACATTGGGAAAATCCCCGCAGCTATATATAAAATTCCGTCCAGCCAAACCATTATGAGTCCACGCTATATCAGCAGCCCGCAAACCCATCAATCTGACTGACCACTTGACCGTAGGATCAAGCGAAGCAAAAACACCTCAGGAAGGCAAATACCCCATAAACCATCTGAATAACATCTGAGCACAACACCTGATCAAACCACCACATCTCTTCTCGTTCCTGTTATGAACCGAGTAATAGACATCTCCGATCAGAGTAGGAATAGGGTTCCTCTGCATGAACAACCTGACGGCATTATGGTCCACAAAGCTCCTCTGATTAGGAAACAGAATAACACCATAAATGCTCACAGCAACCAAAGCACAAACCGTCTTCCAATTACCCGCAGCAGCATGTTCCTTGGCCTTAGCCTCCAAGAAACTCAAATGAAAACCCGGTAATTTTCCTTTCTCCTTCAAACCCTCCTTGGTCATCTCCAGACTCAAATAAAGAGCACGAGAAATCCCAAGAACATCAGGCTCTCCCCTAATAGCACAGAAAGGAATCTGATCTCGGATCGGAATACCCAAGATGCTGGCATAGTCCTCCATCAGAGGCCCCAACAAATAATCCGGGAACACAAAACATCTCAGACCCGGGTCATAGAACTGGAGAAGAGTATGAATGGCGCTCATGTCGCTGTCTGTGAGTCTGAAAACCATCTTCAGAATACTACCGTATGACTCTCTGAACATCCCCACATGGTCGGGTGTAAGCAATGATATCATATCTCTCAACTCATCAATCTCTGGGTCGAAGAAGCTATAGACAACATCGTCCTTCAAACCGGGCCTCATATCTGAGCAGAAAGTCTCTCAACCAGGATCTTGATCAAAAATGTCCCTGCATATGGATAAACATGTGTTAGATGCAGGTAAATGCAAAATGTTATGATGTTGATGAATGAATGCAATGCATTGTGCCATCCTCCAAGTCATCTGATCATCTGTTGCTCTGAATCACAACCCTGACTTCCGAACCGATCACAACCATCTGAGGGAATATATAACCACAAATCCAACTCAAGGGTTCCGAAATAAACGGAACTGAAAGATACATCATCATCATCATCATCAGACAATCTCTGAGCAGATAACCACAACAATCTCTGAATCGGCCCGGGGAATCCTGAAATAAACGGATCCCCACTGATAAATAACACGGACAGCACTCCGGCGTCTCTGCAACAAAGGCCCATAAATCCGACTTATAAATATGACTCTGATCAACAGAACCAATAGTCACCATCAAAGTCACCATCTGAACATGCATCTGTAAGAATCACCCTCCCCTCACAGGTAAATTCTAATCAGGTCATCCTAAGGCGGATAATGGTCTCGACAATCGGGCAGAGATACTCAATGGGTTTGCCCTTTCGGGTGTGCCATTGTAGCTCTCCTGAGATCGTCTAAACCAAAGATCCGGGAAATGATCGGTCACCAGAGTCAATAGTTCAGATGAAGTCGCTCAACCAAAGTGGATACTCCACAGAGGAAAAGCTCCCTTAAAAGAACCTCGTCCGGCTTGTGGTATGTCACGTTGCAACAATATGCTGATAAAGCAAATGAGGAACGTGAGACCACACTAATCCTAGGTGTATACTCGGGCCTGGGTTTTAGCCCCACTCAGAACACCCACCCCAAACAGAGGAACCACCTGCACAGAGGACGGCAACATGATAGTATGATGCATGCAAATATTTATGCAAATATATACACAACCGAATAATAAATGCAATAAATAAAGCGGCACAAGCAACCTAAACTATCCTAGAGCGCTATGAGAGACTCTCTTAGGGAAGATGGACCAGCACAGCTCAACATCTATGTCCCCAGCAGAGTCGCCAGCTGTCGCATCCGTGAAAAACAACCGGCGGGCTGAAACAAAACAACACAGAGCCGCCACCGTGCGTTATTTATCCCAAAAGAGGGAAAGGAAACGCTCAGAGTAAACCTGGGAAAAGCATGGTCTCGCGACCAAAGAGAAAGGGTACGGGAGTCGGTTATGCGAAGGGAAGGTATTAGCACCCCTACGCATCCGTCGTACTCGACGGGATCCACGCTCTAAAAGAAAGAAAAGGTTGCTAAAACAAACATCACACACACACACTGAAAACAACACAGGTGGGGGAAAAGAGGAGAGGGCTCGCTAGGACATCGCGTCCTATGCCTACGTATCTCGTCTGGAACGAGAATCAGAGTTGCCGTAGTTCGGCTCACGCACGCCAAACAAGACACACACAAACACAGGCAAACTTGGAACCCGAACGCCAATCGCTGGACTTACATCGGCTTCCGAACCAAACAAACACAATCAGGATACGGACAGCCAATCGCTGGTCTTACATCCATATCCCGACACACAAGAAGAAACAAACAACAAGCTACTAAGGAGTCAGGCACTCGAGCCTAGCAACTGCTGAGCAAACGCATACAAAAAAGAAAAAGGGTGCCCGGAGAGACCTCGCACGGTCTCCTGCCTACGTACCTCATCTGGCATGAGGATCAGGGCAACGTAGTTCCCCTGAACGGGAAAGAAATTCTAACCAGATACAAAGGGAGACACACTACTAGGGAGTTGTACTTGAGCCTAGATGTTATCATGCATCATTGCCCTATGTCATGGTTTCTATCCTAACTTGCACAGGCAGCAAGCTAATCCTAAACAGGCAAAGCAAAGCATGCAAACATAATCAGAACAAAGCAAACATTCGCAATTAGCACACACTATATCCAGACAAGGTGGGCTCAATCAAGGGTTAAGTTGCAAAAGCAACACAACTGTGTCAGGTGATGTTAGCTCTTAACCCTGACATTGGGAGTCAGGGTGAAGCCAGATGAAATGGAAGTGAGGGGTGTGCCTCACAGCTCTTATCCCTGACCAGGGAGAGCTTCAGACAAAGAAGTGTGGGTCCAGAAAGTGAACCCTTCTACACTTATGACACTGACTCAACTGTACAACTGTACATGGATCTTGGGTTAGGATCCACAAGGCATCAACATGTGATGTGAGCCAAGGGACGACTCAACAGAATAGCAGGAGGTAGACTACACACCTCTTGTGTCTGCCAATTGCCTTAATCAAGGTCTTTTCCTGCTTGGGGACAAAAATAAACAATCACAGGCATTGCCTCTTAAGGAGGACTTCAGACAGGTGCCTGGCCAAGTAACAGGCCAGGTCTTCCAGACTACATGGAGAAAAGAAATTCTACCTCAATTGGTTTATACAACCAAGCAGCAGCACAAGCAAGTTCTCAAGGGAACTGTTAGCGACTAAAGTAGCTGAAATCAATCTAATTCAGTCAGTATACCAATCACAAAGTCAAAACAGACAAGATAAGAATCAACAGTCAACACAGTCAATCACATGTGCAAAGCACAATCAACTCAAGTGAGCCAAGCATCCTATAAAATAAACCAAGTTAGTTCATAACAATCAACCAAACTCAATCAACTTGCATTAATCTCCTTAAAGCATTTGCTTCTTAACCTGAAAATCACATTCAAACGTGAGAAACAAGACCACTAGGACAAGCCTAGGGTCCAAAGGAGATGAAAAATTTAAAACAGCAAGTGAAACTCAACAAGAATCAAGATAAATCACTCCAGAATAAAGTCCAATTGGTCTCACATCAAAACTATGCACCAAATCTATTTTATGAACAAAACATGTCAAACTATGCACTTTGGAATCACATTGGAGCAAACAGAATGATCACAATCATATCAATACCAAAACAGCTCAATAAATTCCAAGAAAATTCAAGCTTAAACAGAACACATTCAATGAGCAACATATCAAATTTCAGATCATTTGGATCAAGGGAAGCAAGTCAATGAAATTCACTAAGTCAACACAAATTTAAACAAGCTCATTCATGACATCAAAACAAACATCAACTTCAACCAATCATAAAACAGCAATCAAACATGATAAATGAATGAGACCAAAACCATGATGCACTTCAAAGTGTCTACCATACACATGTTAAATTTCACATCCATCCAATTAATAACCAGAATTTCACAAACCAAATACAAACATGTCTCACAAATGGTCAACAATTGGTCAAGCAGCAAATAAAATCCCAATCAAATAGGAAATGCATTCAAAAATTCCAGAAAAATTCACATGTATTCTCAACATTCACAAGTATCCTCATGCAAAACTCCAGTTCAATTCAAGTTCAACAAGCATGGTAAATAAAATCAAGAAAATGCACAAAACTTGGCATGGCATAAAATGTAACACCTCCAAAGATCATGTCATAACTCTCAATCCAGGAACTCAAAAATTACAAACCACATATCAAAATGCCCAGGAACATGTCTAGAATATGCACAAAAAATTTCAAGAATTTCTAATAAAGTATCATCATTTCATGAATGAAAGAGTGAGCATGGTGCACAAAATGACATGTCAAAGCAAACCCTAAGCATTTTCAGAAATTACACGTGCACAATATTATTAAAAATCACCATAAAATCCAGCACATCACAAGGAGAATGGCACAAAAAATTGCATCAAATTTGGATTAAAATTAAAGGAGTTATCATTTTTTGAAGTGAAAAAGAAATTAAAAAAATGGAATTAAGGCATGTTAACATGATGAACATATGAGGAAAAAAAATTGGCAAGGCAAAAACGAAACTGCTGTACAGCAGGATCGAATAGAGGTCCACTTTTGAACCTGGAGCGCGCGCAAACACATTGACTTAGGAACAGTAACACGCAAACAGATCTACAAGGTAATTCTGGAAATTTTCGAACAACTTCATACGTGTTCTTGCTCAAAATCCAACATGAACAAACTTCAACCAAATTCCACAAACCATACACGGTTGGAAAGATCTCATAAAGAACAACACGAATCCGGCCTTAATTAAACCTAAATCATGCTAACCAATTCGGATCGATCAAAAGAACATTTGAACATCAAACTTCAATTCCTAATATCTCATTCAATACTCAACGAAATTCAACGATTCAAAGTTCATGATGCTCTACAATCTAAGATCTATACAAGCCATATCACAATTACAACAATTATTGAGATCGAATTCTAACCTCTTGGAGATGGCAGTGTTGGATTCGTGCGTTTTAATTGTTGAAATACTGAAACAGATGATGATTGATGATGTAGGAAGTGAATGGAGTAGGTCTTGTAGCTCAATTATGCTCCAGCTTCAAGAACGATCAAACTGCCATGGATGCTCAAGATGATGACAGCTGCGATTCCTACAAGTTTTGGCCTCAATTTTGTTCAAAAGTTCTTCAACAATACTTGTAGATGAAGATCCACACGTGTACCAGCCAAAAGAGTGAAGAAATTCAATGGAAAAGTGAAAAAAAGTTGCAAAGAAATTGAGAGAATTTGGATGAAAAATTTGTTAGATCTGAGAGAATGAATGTGATTAGGTGTTTCTGTTATGATTAGGGACTTTATATGGTGTGCTAATCAATTTGTTAATCAAGATTAACAAGAATGATGTGAATTAGTGAAATGCAATTTCATGTCAAATGGCCAAAATGACCTTTTCAAAATGCAGCCAATGTAACAGTGCAAATGCCATCCAAACAAGTCCAATTTTCTGTTTATGATGTGTTGGAAATGGTTTTGAGTGAAAATTACATGTATTTTTCAAAAACACCTTTTTTCCCACCAAAATACAAAATGAACACTTGAAAAATGGACTTTTGCTATGATGATTTTTGATGAAATGTGATGATGCATCATGAAAGTACATGTCAAATATGGTTTGCTCAAAAAAGAATCACCCAATTTGGCCTTTCCATTCAAAAGTTATGGCACTTTGAAATTCAACTTTCTTGGACAATGATCAATCCATAACTTGCCAACCACACATGAGAAATTCATGTTCTTGGACTTTTTGGAAAGGTGAGAGAAAGATCTATAACTTTCATGTTGAACAAAATTTCATTTGAAACATTTTTGGACACGTAATTTTGAGGAGAAAAACTTTCCATTTTTGGCAATTTTCAATTACAAGTCACTTTCTATTTTTGGAAATTTTTCATCTGACTTTATTTTCTTCATTCTTGATGTTTGAAATGTCAAATGAAACTTGTTTGGACATGAATGAAGTGTCTCTAACTCTCTCCCACCTCCAAATCCATCAGTTCAGGCACAGTTGACCACAGTTGACTTTTCTGACTGATAGATGAATTTCAGCTTGACTGATGAACTTGAGCCTCAAACTCCTGATGAAATGGCTCAAAGATGAAACCCTAGCTTCCATAAGCTCAATATAACCATGTGATGATCCCCATATCCACTGAAAACCCCATCTCCTCGACAAGCCCTGATTGGCCTAATACAGATGATTCAACTGATTAGGGTTGACCAGTGGTCAAAACCCTAATCTCAAGGTATCTGATCAATCTCTTGAATCTCTGGGATGATGACAAAGCCATGATGATGATGATGTATCATTTCAACCAAAATGAAGCTCAATCTCCTTGAGAATCAAAAAACCCTAATTTGAATCACACATCCTCAGATGATTAGTGATCAGTCCAATGAAAAACCCTCAGCTTGAATCTCAACCTCTTATCTTCTGACCAAGACTTAGGAGGATGACTTGCTCAATGTAGCCACATGATATGCCAAGATGCAATGACTAATGACCTAAAAAATGATATGCAATATGTTAAGCTAGTCCCAAGAGAGGAGGGCAAATTTTGAGGTGTTACACCAGTCATGTGTGATGAGCATCCTGAGTTCAAGTACCATTGGTCCTGGAATATTTCTTCATCTCTTATTGTGACCATCAGCAAAATCTCTTCTTCATGCTTGCAAACTTTGCATCACTATCTTGAGTCTTTTATTTTTCAGTACAATCACTAGAGTAGTGACCATACGTTATAATTTTGGCATGATAGAACTTATCAATATGGATACTCTTGCACATCAAAAACAACATAAAACTAAAAAAACACCTAGTGTGCTCATTAAAAATTAAGTCAAATGACTATAAAACAACTAAAATAGACCTAATTAAGTACAACTTTAATAAATAATCCAATCATTAAGGGCTTAAATTTCTCACAATAAATAAGTTATCATATCCTATCAAGTCGGCCTTCTCCTTGAATGTTGCATATTTAGTTGTGAAGTTTCAGCATAATCACTTCCATGAACATATCCAAATTCATTTATTTATTTTGAATCATTGTGTTCATTCTTTTCTACTTTTACATCTCCATTATCCTCTAGTTCAAGAGGCACTGATTTTCCTTTATCATGCTTTTCTCGATTTCGGATGCCAATTTCATCAAACACCACATCTTTAGAAATACAAACTTTCTTATTTACAAGATTGTAAAGACGATAAGCCTTATATACTTCACTGACATTGAGCAGTATACATTTATCTCCCTTATCATTAATTTTATTTCTCTTTGGATAAGGAACATGTGCATAAGCAACACAACCAAATATTGTGAAATGATCAACAACATGTTTGTGACCACACCAAACATTTTCTAGTATCATATTCTTCACACACAAAAATTTGGACATCGATTGAGAATATTAACACTCAAATTAACTTCCTCCTTTAAAAAAGTCTTCGACACATTTTTATTTGCTAGTATAGTTTAATTCTCATCATATTCATGATAGTTTTGTTTATCCTGTCTAACACACCATTTTGATGTGGTGTAAATGTTGCAATGAGCTTCATCTTGATTCTATTACTTTCACACACATTCAAAAACTTAATATATGTGTATTATTTTCCATGATGTGTTTGAAGGCATTTAATATGTTGTTTTGTCACCTTTTCGACTGTTGGTGTGAATTTCCTAAACATTTAAATTGCTTCATATTTTATTTTATAAAGTATACCCATATTTTTCAACTAAAGTCACCATTAAAAGTGATGAAGTGTCTTTTATTGATGTTGAAAGTTGGGTTCAATGGACCACGTATGTCTAAGTGCACTAGTTGGAGAAGTTGACTAGCTCTTCAGCTTCTCTATTGAGAAAATGATTTTATTACCTTTAACTATGCCTTTATCAATGATGATTTATCTTTTACTTCAATAATTCCTTTTTCAATTAGTCATGGGTATTCCTTTGATCTCTAAATATTATCCATCAACATGCTTCATTGATGATAATGACCATCCAGCTTTGGAATTATTGGTTGCACAAATCCATTAACTCTAATTTTAAATGTCATTATTGAAGTTCTTTGAAGATTGTGACTTCAATTAACCATATGCCTTTTAAAGTTTTGGTACAAAATTTTAAATAGAAAAAATAAATAAGCATCCATAACTTCAACATAACTCTTATTGCGTTGGGCCTTATATATTTATTTTATTCCATAATCTCCCTTTATCTCATTAAAAAAAAGGATTATTCATTACACCTCATGCCTTACTCACGCACCCTAGAGAAATTCCAAAAATACCTCAAGAATCTGGATTTTAAAATTCAGACGCACTAAATACACAACAATCTCTCTCTAAATCACACCAAAGAAAGCGTTAAAAATAATTTGAAGTTTGGAATATGTATTAGTAAGTTATGGAGATTGAACATCAGACACGCCTCAACACACCACACATATGCCCAATCTTAGAATCACGCAAATAAACATTAAAAAAAATAGGGATTTCAATGTCTAGAATTCCTACGGAGATTGGAAACCATGCGATCTTGTTTAAGTATTTGTGCACAGGCCTTTCCCTCTCCCTTACCTTTTTCATTATAGCAAACAAAGCATACTAGGGCAAACAGGGCTCGTGAGTGTACTCTTGTTCCAACATTTTTCAAGATTTCTCCAAACTTCTACTCCATTGCGTTCAAGCTTAGCACATCTCTCAATTTTACTCCACTATATTCAATCCAAAATCATTCATCTCTCACATTTGGTAATCTTCTCATTTCCTTACCTTTTTTTAATTTGAGATGCATGCATTACCTAAATAGATTATAGGTATGATACATTAGGTTAAATACAATAGATATGTCATATTTGTTTTTTCTAAACTCCCTTACTTTTAAATTTTGAATCTTTATTTTTTTAGGGTTCATAAGCTTTGTTTCTACGTCATCACTTCTTGTTTCATTTTATCTCGATTTTGAAATCCAGACCCTTAGTTTGGATAACAAATTCCATAATTACCTTTTTTTGTTTTTGGTTTGTTTTCCAATACTTTATTTGGTTATGGGTGTAAGTTATGAGTATGCCTAAGAGGGGGTGAGGTGAATTAGGACTTAAAAAAATTTATCATGTTTTTATGAGAATTGGTTCTATCTTTTCTGGTTAGTTTAGGCGATGAAAGCGGTAAAGTGAAGAAAACAAAGAACATTGGGAACTATCCTAGTTCCCCTCACAATCCGAGAGTACTCCAGTCCCCTTACAACATGTAAGAGATTTTATTATAGTTCGATCTTCCTAAACAAAATTCAAACCAAGTTATCAAGAACAATCCTCTTGAAACCTGTTCTACTAGAAAAGAAAACAATCCTCCATTTTCTTGAACTTTATCTCTAAAAATCATGGACAATAAGTAAAGACTTCTACAAGAAGATAAAACTCACCTCCACATAGAATCCTCCAAGTATCAAACAATCCTTGATACCTAGGTATTTGTAACAACAACAATAATTTGAATAAGATGAAAATTATTGAATGGACAAGACTTAATCAAATGAATAAAGTCTTCTTCTCTTTCAAATATGAAATATCAATATCATATACTCTCTAAGTTCTCAATGATACTTTGGTGAATATGATATGAAAATGTATTTCAAAAAGTATCTAAGTATGAAAGTTATGTTGGAAAAATTATGCAGAGAGACTTTTAAGATTAGTTTGAAAGAGGTGAATGTAAAATGAAAACTTGAAATGTATTTATAGTAACGAAAGAAACCATTCAAAAAAACATGGCAATGATTAGAGAAATTATGATAATTCATAGTGAACATAAGTGAAGGTTACGATGAAGAGATATGATGAAATGGTGTAACGAAACAAAGAATTTTTACTTGAGCATGCCAAGTACAATCAATTTTGCCAAAAGGACAATCGATTGTCCTAGTTCACAATGTTACTAAAAATTAAAACCACATGAGGTACAATGGATTGATGAAAAATGACAACCGATTGTCATTTATGAAAAGTTACTTTTTCAAAGTGTCAGTGGCAAAAATGATTTTGTTACAATCAATTGTTGCCATAGTGTAATTGATTGTAGCCTCTAAAAAATTAAAATATTTTCTAAGTAAATGAACCAAATAAAAATCATTATAAATTGAATCAACTGTTAATTCTATGTATTTTTTATTGGCAATAATTTTGGTAAAACTAACTTAGCTGCAACATGTTGAACAAGATGTCCTAACATGTGGATCTGACATCTTATTTGAAACATGTTTTGCTCTTAGTAACGGTTGATTGATTAACTGATTACTGAATATTCTAGGAATATTAAGTAATGTCATGTGGCGTCCAAGATTGAGAAATCAAATATTCTATTTGATTTTAAACTTATTCTATTTTCTAAATGTTGAGACATTTTAGGAAACTTTTGATTATTAACCTAACATTATGCAGTTGTTTCACTGCGTGTATGAGGCCTAAATTTAATTCAATTTATGGTTATATATAATGCCTCAAACCTAATTAAAGGACGAATCAAAGAAGGTGTTAGTATGGTGTTAGGGTTTAAGTGTTCTGGTTAATTGTGATCCTCTCTAATATTATCTTGATATATGAGTAGGATTGTTTCTATTGAGTTGTAAGGTTTGTCAAACACTTATAAGCTTTTAAGGATTGAGTGATTGTGTGTCTGTGAAGTGTGACTTAAAAATCTTTTGTGATTGTTTGAATTATCACTGTTGTGATTGAAAGGGAAGTGAGAAAGGTTTCATACCTAGGAGTGTCTTAGGTATACGTTAAGCACAGGTAGTGATTATGAAGTAGATTATAAAATGGAGATAGTTTGTTAAAGATCTACAAACGGATACTATTTAGTGGATTTCCTCCCTAGCTTGGTAACCCCCAGATGTAGGTGTTGTACACCGAACTGGGTTAACAACTCTGTGTGTTATGTTATTTTCTGTCACATATCAGTAAGTTATCTTGTTATTGTGTTTTGATCAAATATCAGTGTCTCGACATCTCTTAGGAAATCGGATATCTGCATACCAGAATTTCATCAACCAAGACAATAGATCTTTAAAAAATAATTATTATGGTTCAAATATGAAAAATCTTTTTAAATGCATGATAAAAATTCTTTGAGCACTAAGATTGAATATGTTAATATTTTTTATATACCTTGAGACTTGATCACAAAGCTTGAACAAAGTCATGCAACTTTTTCCTTCTTCTTTGGTAATGTAGATTTGAGCCTTAATCACAAAGCTTGAATCAATGTCTTCATCAAAACATGTTGGAAGTTTGTCTTCACAATCTCCCTATTTTTGATGATGACAACCATATGAGTAAAGAAGATTATTCTTGATCATAATGCTCCCCCTTTCTCTTAGAATCATATGTTTGGATATCTCCCTCTAACTTTGACAAATCATATTAACTTTGATTCTTCCTGAAAATGTTAGATCACAAGCATATACAAATATATAATATCTTATCCCCCTTTGTCATCCTCAAAAAGAAGGGAAAAGTGTGATTGAAAGTAAACAAATAGAGAAAGTAAAAAATTAGAGAAACTTAACATAACCATATTGTTTTTGTCATTGTTGAGGATAAAGCATTTGTATCCAAAGATGTGAAAGTGAATAATAATTGGCTTTCTTCCTTTGATAAGTTCATATGGAGTCTTTTTCAATTTGGTATTATAATAACTCAATTACTTACATAGCATGTGGTGCTTACCGCATCTGCCCAAAAAAGATTTTGGTAGATTTGAATCACTAAACATCGTTCTTGCAAGATCTACAAGGGACCAATTCTTTCTTTTCACCACTCCATTTTTTGTGGAGTCCTTGGTGCTGAAAAATTGTGAAAGATTTCATGTTCTTCATAAAACTCTTCAAAAGGTGCATTTTGGAACTCTCCACCATGATCACTTCTTATAGAGGCAATTTTTAGTAATTTTTCATTTTGAATTTGCTTTGCGTACTTTTTGAACGTCTTGAATACATCACTTTTCTGCACTAAAAAGAATGTCTAACAATATCTAGAAAAATCATCAATAATAACTAAAATATATACATTACATTTAAAGAATGTCCACCAGTATTTTCCACATCTCTCCGGCTGGGAACATGTTGAAGGCTACTATGAAGAATTGCCACATGCCTGCTCAATTATCCCACTCATGGGGAATTCCACAATCCAACCTTTATGGGTTTCTCTTGACTGCATCATGTTAGATAATATATGTTTCACGTTGTACAATGAGTACCAAAAGACATAACCCTTAAAGGCGATAGCCTTTTTCTTTGGATGGTTGGCTTGTGGGTCTCACCTTATGTTCCCGCATCTACCATAGCGAGTACTATGAAAATTCAAGTATTTGCAGGGTATACCTATAGACCTTCATAGTTGTTTCTCCTACCATTATCTTTTGTAGAGATGTTAATGGTATATTTGAGGATTACTATGAACATTTGGTCCTAGAGGATGTACATCGTGTTCCATCTCCTCATGGAGTAAGATATATGGTTACATCTAATGGCTTTATAGAGTATCACATTCTAACTTGACACTAGATGTAAAAGGTGATCCCCTGAGATCAGCTCATAAGAAGATCCTAAAATATGATCATGAAAGGGCGCATGGCGTGGATGTGTTGTCGATATGTCACTGTATTATGACTATTGTGATAGAGATCATATATAGGGTGAGTTTCATAAAGGCACTTCTGAGAGGGTCAATCTACATGTCACCTTAGCATAGGAAATACATGTATTACAGTATAGGAGAAAAATGAGGAACATGGATGTCACATATACACATTAATTATCTTTTACTTTGTATTTTGATATTAACATTTTTGACAGTTTGTATTATGACTCGTTGTATTTTATGAATACTATCTATGATTTACTAACATTTTTGTTTGAATATTTGATCTTATTATTGAATGGCAAATGTGTATGGTTTATTGTGAGATTGATTTATAAATGACATATATTGTAAGGTTCATTAAAAAACCACAGGCGTCACAGAAAATCCAGAGATTAAAATCTGAGTCTTTTTTGCCAACACAAAAAATACATAAGTAACACACCGCCATGGTAAGGAAACACAAATATATATATATATATATATATATATATATATATATATATATATATATATATATATATATATATATATATATATATATATATATATATATATATATATATATATATATATATATATATATATATATATATATAATGCGTAAGCTTAATGAGATTACAATCCAGACTTTTTTTTTTTTAAAATGGAGGTGTTAATGAAGTGATTTTGTGTATAAGGTGTATGATTATTACATGGGATGGAGTGAACACACGCACCCGCATAAAGTTAATTTAAAGATTCAAATCCGGATTTTTTTTATAAATGGGATTGCTAATAAAGTAATTTTATGTATAATAGACATATCCGAGCGATATAAATATAAATGATATTTTAGAATTTTTAGTGTGAGATGTATAGATTGTATTGAAACATGTCATGGCATTGTTTAGCCAAATATTTTCTCTCTAATACGAGTGGAGTATGGATATAAAATATCCTATTATCCTATAATAGTCTCTATTTGTTTTAGATTTTTTAGTTATCAGATTCATAATAAATTAAAAAATAATAATGTTCGTTTTGTCTATTCTTAATTTTCTTTTAAAATATTCAAGGTATTTTTAAATACTTATATTGCATGAAAGCTCGATTGCTAAAAATAAAAATGAGAATATTTGTACCTTTCCATGCCCAATCTTGTCCCACCCCCTCTTCTTTAATTCTTTCTGGTTGAGGCTTTACTTCCTCAACCCCTCTAACCCAATTTGATTCACCAGCAAATAAGTCATTTAAAACCATATAATAACAACATATCTCTGTAGCCATAATAGCAACATTTTTCACTATTCTTAATGGAGTTTCTAATTTGCAATTCATAAACAACGAAATCAAAATCCGATCACTTCACCGGATTCAACTTTATTCAGCTAAAAGTACTTAAATATAGAAGGACAAGTATATATTATGAAACACTTAGTTCTTATCAAACCTTAAAATCAATCAAAAAACACATGCGATTCGGTTCCTCCTCCTCCTTCTCCAACAGCAGTTGTCAAGACCAAACTGATCCGTTTCCTCTTCATTGGAAATGAAACAGTGTTATTACACCTTGGAAGCTTGTGATTGTAGTTTATACGTGAGTTTTTATCATGAAGTGGACAACGACATTTACGGTGGTAAGGTCGACGTTCGACACAGTTGTCGTAACCAGATATGCTTCCTTCATACAGCGACCAGAACAAGCCACCTCCGGCGGTTGCCATGTGTGTCTCTCTCTCAATCAAATGAGAGGTTTAGTTTCTTCTTATGCCAATGTGTATAGTTTCTCTCTCAATCAAATGAGAGGTTTAGTTTCTTCTTATGCCAATGTGTATAGTTTCTCTCTCTCCTTTTATTTATAATGGCAAGTTCTTATTTACGCATTTAAAATAGTTGGGTAACTTTACCCATCTTAGTTGTCGCATATTGAAAGGTTCATGTATTTATAATCACAAGTTTGCCTTAATAATTTATTAAATATAGATATTATTTCCAATTCAATTGAATGTACTTTCCACAATTTAGATCTTCACATCACGTTCAGATTTTTTTTTTTAAATAATCATAATTTTTAAAATAAATTTTAAAATAATTATTTTTTTAAAAAAATAATCCAAAATAACCACCTTTAAAAACAGATGCACCAGATGAATTGGCGCATCCATTTTCCATCAAGAGGAGGCGTCAAGGCCTAAGGCGCCGCCTGCATTGTGTCTCATAAGGAGGCGCCAATGCCTATGGCGTCTGCATTGTGCCTCATGAGGAGGCGCCAATGTCTATGGCGCCTACATGTCTTGACATGTTAGGCGCCTAGCCTCTTGGTGCATGCATTTTCTATCTCCTCTGTATAAATACGTCGTCCTGTATGCAATATTTTTCACACAAAATCTTCCCCTACTACCATATTTTCTTTCATTCAACTCCACTTTCCTTCAAGTTTTGAGTTTTAACCATGTATGAATACATTCACAAACGAAATGTCGATTTAATATTTTCCGTCGTTGCGTCTTCAATAAAGATTCGACTCTGGAATATAAATTCGTTTGAACGTCTTAATCGGACGTTAAACAGTTGGTTAGATGGAGAAATTGGAAATGGTGATAGGATTAGAATAATCTAATGGCTTGTGTCCACGTTCAACCAAAATGGAGAAGTGCGTGAATGGGTGGATATTAAGACTGACCGAGACGTTCATAGGATGATGAATTACATGTTCAAAATTGTTTTGATGGTTGTAATCGCATAGTTATTGTATTGTAGTTGTTTTAATTGTTTGTGTTATTGTTTATGTAATGGTATTTTCCTCACAAACTTATAATATGAAATAAATTTAGTTTTTCATATATTGCAACAGAGATACATGTGAATTTATTTGGTTGTGCTCGTTCCAACACTAGGACAGTTAGTACGATTGTGACCTGGATGACGACATGAACTACATAATTTAACTTTTTTGTTCGTCGTATCCATTTCGATTCGAATACGAGTGCTGTTTGGGCGACCCTTTTTCTTCCTTCGCATAACTTCGTTGTGCCAGACGATGTCCCCTTGGTATTCTGGCCAGTAATCCTCTTTTGCTACTTCGGAAAATCTAATTTTATAAACATTTGATAGGCTGGTGACTTTGTAAACGTCAGATAGCAAGTATGATGGATCCCTTCGAACCTTTGAACATGCCGCGATGACATGGGAGCAGGGCGTACGAAAGGCTTGGAACTTTCCGCAGTCGCACCAATCTCTATCTAGTTCGACTCTATATTGTTCCATCGACATGCCCTCATTATGATCCATGGACTCGGCAACACTATATCAACCTTTAGTGTGGTCAAACACTGTGACCACATGTGTGTTTGCTTTGGAAGCTTCATGTCTAATGAATTTCATTGAAGCATCACTGAACAACTACCCAGATTGCAACACTGAACTCCATTTGGAACGTCCAGTCTCAAATAGCGCCCCTAGCCTGAAATATGTTGCCTGCACCAAATCGGTTATAGGTAGGTTACAGATGCCTTTGAAGACAAAGTTCATTGATTCCACAAGATTTGTTGTCATGTGGCCTCAACATTGACCGTTGTCGTATGCCCTAGTCCACTTCTCCATTGGAATACTGTCGATCCACCATATTGCATCTGCGTTTGACAATCTTATTTCTTCGCGGTAGTGTTTGAAAGAAGGTTCTGATAATGCGTAACCTGCATTGACAACCTTCTTCCGCAATATTTTGTCTTTGATCTCCCGCATAAAATTCTAAGCGATATGTCTAATGCAGAAGACATGCATTGACGGAGGATCCTGTCAGTCATTATCCATGTTTTTGTATGCACTATTGAAGGGTGTCTGTCGGAGATCAAACATAAGTTAGGTTGCGGTGTAACGTGCAATCAGAGATTTCTTAGGAAAAAACTCCATCCCTCAGTAATCTCCCCTTCAACAAGGGAAAAGGCAATTGGAAAAATATTGTTGTTGTCATCTTGTGTCACTGCCATCAGTAACGTTCCTTTGTATTTCCCATACAACCATGCACCATCAATTTGTATAATAGGTTTACAGAAAGAAAAACCTATGACGCATGGTTGATACGCCCAGAAGAGACGGTGGAATATTCCATTTCCAATAGCACATGTCCCGTCTTGTCTATACGCGGGCAACGTTTCCAACTTGACAATAGTCCCTGAAGCATAATGTTTTAGAGTCAACAGGTATTTTGGAAGTTGTTTGTAAGACTCCTCCCAATTACGAAACACTTTTTCAACAGTCTTTGTCCTAGCTATCCATGACTTCCTATATGATGGAGTGTACTAGTACTCTGCCCTAATATGCGAGATTATTGTACCCATCTTTAACGACGGATTATTGCCAATGATAGACAATATTTAATCGCATATTAGCTGAGAGCTTAGTTTCCGATAATCTTGCATTGGGTTTGTCAGCATGCATGTGTGAACTGGACCCATGGATCCAATCTCCCAAGGATCGCTCCTCTTCCGGTACGAAGCTGACAACCTGAAAAGGAAGTGCTCATTCAAATAATAAATTTTGTACCTCAATGCATTAGTTCTATCAACTCTGAAATCAGCTGATAGTTGCATGTGAAATTTTTTAATGGCTTTTACACAATCCTCTTTTGTGCGAAATATGTGTTCTTGTTTCAAAGATCCTTGCATTTTCACATAAGGATTGTACCATATATCTGATGAAAGTTCATCGGAACCCAAATTCAACCTTGTCATGTGTTGAGATGGACAGTATACATGACTAGATGGTAATA